>NC_056522.1:287483220-287535181 GCF_019175285.1 Sceloporus undulatus | reverse complement strand
AGTAGTATTATATAATGTAAATCGATATATAGTAATATAATAATAATAATAATAATAATAATAATAATAATAATAATAATAATAATAATTTATATCCCGCTCTTCAGCCAAGGCTATCAGAGCGGCTTACAATTTGTAAATTAGACATTTCCCTGCCCTCAGGCTTACAATCTAAGACAAGACACAAAAGGAGAAGGGAATGATGGTGGTGGGGAGGGGGGAAAGTCCAGCAGATCTACACCATCTCTCTCCCTAAGCTGGTGGATCTTTTCCAGAGAAAACAGAGGTACTCATGATAGGTGCCTCAAATCTAGACAGGGAAATATGTCATCCAGTCCTGGACGGGGTTACGCTTCCCCTAAAGGACAAGGTCTGCAGTTTGGGAGTACTCCTGGATTCATCTTTACAGCTTTCATCCCAAGTGGATGCGATGGCCAGGAGTGCTTGGTAGCAGCTTTGGCTGATCTGCCAGCTGCGTCCCTGTCTGGACCAAAGGGACCTTGAAATGGTAGTACATGCACTGGTAACCTCTCGTTTGGATTTCTGTAATGCGCTCTACATGGGGCTACCTTTGTACCAGGTCCGGAAACTTCAACTAGTTCGAAATGATAATAACTTGTCATCATTATCACCATCATTTTCTCTACACTTGGATGACTCAACTAACAGCTATGTATTTGTAGAAGTAAAATTGCATATACAGTGAGCCTGTGTCATACGCGGGTGCACTTTACGTGGCTTTCAGCATACGCTGAAAGCCACACAGGGAGGAAGGGGTGGTGTGTTCCATAGGGAATAATGGGCCGTGCGTGCCGCTGCGTCACCGTGCCGCCGCATGCACAAGCCCCATTCATTTAAACGGGGCTCGAGCATGCACAGAATTTGCTCTATGCAGGGGAGTTCGGAACGGATCCCCTTCGTAAAGTAAGGGCGCACTGTATCTTGCATATATTTGTAGAATCAAAGTTGCATATGAATATACATCTGCATAGACTGAGGGAGGAAATTTATGGTCATGTTGAAAACTGAGGTAGGAGGAAAAGCACCACTGCCCCATCCCATTTTTACAGCCACATGTACCTTCACCCTCTTCTTCCCACCAATGGTCCTAGTAATGGTGTGTAAAGAGGCACCAGGGACTTTGAGCTGTCAGTACTTATTTACATGAATTAGTAGTGGGAATTATGAAGTCCTCCAGTTGTTAGACTGCAGTTTGTGGCATTCCTCACTACTGACTGGTGATGACTTGAGTTGCTCATAGTTTCAGTGCAACAAGATGTAGAAGGCAACATGATTCCCACCCTGACATAGTGGGTGGGTAGATAGCACAGTCAAGGAGAACATCCAAAATGAGTAAGAAGGTCAAGACACAGCAGTAAGGTGAAGTAGGGAAGATTGAAAGGGTGGGGGCTCAGGCAGCAGTGCACTTAGAGTCATTGATTGATTTGATCATAGAGTTGGAAGGGGCCTCATGAGCCTTCTAGTCCAATTCCCTGTTCAATGTAGCATATCCAGCTAAGGCATCCTCAGCAGGTAGCCATCCAGCCTCTTTTGAAAGAATCTAGAGAAAGAAACCCCACCACCTGTCTAGGCAATTTATTCCAATGCCAAACTGCTCTTACTATCAAGAAGTTTCTTCTAATGTTCAATCGAAATATACACTCCTGTAACTTAAAGCCATTATACCTGGTTTTACCCTGCTTCTTCTTCTCTGTGACAGCTCTTGAGTGTAAGATCCAGCAACCTCCACCAGAAATCCACAACAGCAACTTGCTTAAAGCAGTGAAGTTTATTGAAATACAAGCAAAGGTGCCCAGACAAACTTTTCAGCGAAATCTAATAGCCAAGCCTCAAGCACTAAGTTAAAAGCACTCAGCCCACACCCTTTTTTCCTATAGCCCGTCCTCCCCCTTTGCTTCCCAGGCCAGCTAGGCCTGAGAAGCCAGCCTGACCTTGAAGAAGCTTCACAGATGTCTCCAGCTAATTAAACAGTGCATTCCAATCCTTGGCTACAAGCATTCCCAAGCACCAGCTAGCTAGCACCCCCTCCACCTAGTTAAGCAGGCAGGACTACAGCTAAAGCAATTACACAACAATATGAGCAGTAACTAAAGTGGATGTGAATATTGATTAGTGATTGCTTTGGAGTTCTGACATTGAGGGATTTAAACAGTACAGTCATATCACCCCACCATCTTCTCTTCATCAAGCTGAATATTTTATTTATTTATTTATTTATTTATATCCCGCCCTTCAGCCCTAATGGCTCTCAGGCCGGCTTACAATTATTTTTAATCAGACAGTTCCCTGCCCTCAGGCTTACAATCTAAAAGACACAAAACAAAAGGAGAAGGGAATAGTGGAGGGAAAGGGGATGAGGTCCAGTGGTTGTTCTCTCCCTCTGAGGCCTGGACCAAGGCAGATGGATTGAAGGGAGGGCTCTTCCTTCTTCCAGGCTAGCCCTGATGGAGCTGGACCTGCCTGGTGAACTCCCTCTCAGGCCGGCGGATGGCAGTTATGGAGGGTGGAGTCTCCTTCCTCTCAGGCCAGCGGATGGCAGTTATGAATATGCCCAGCTCCTTCAACTTTTCCCTAAATGTCTCGTTCTCCATACCTCGTAGCATCCTTGTTTCCCTTCCCTGAACTGGCTCCAACTTGTCTACAACCTTCTTAAAATGAACCATCCAGAATTCAATGTACTAACTCCAGATGACACTTGACCAGCACAGAATATAGCGGGACTATTATTTTCCTTAGTTGGGAAACGACGGGCCCATACAGACAGGCCAAAATAAAGCTGCTTCGGCTCACTTTGGAGGTATGATGTTTAAATTACACACATTTCTTAAGAGGCCAGAAGCTGTGCCAAAGCCGCGCTCCAGTCCTTAGGACTGGCGCATGGTTTTGGCACAGCTTCTAGCCTCTTAGGACACATGATTCATTTAAACAGCATACCTCCAAAGTGACCAGAAGCAGCTTTATTTTGGCCTGTCTGTACAGGCTCTATGTTTTTATTAATGCAAGCTAAAATAGTGTTTACCTTTTTGCTACAGTATCACATTGCTGGCTGTGTTCAGTCTATGATCAAGAATAATCCCAAATTCTTTTTCACATGTAGTACTGCTGAGCCACACATCCCTTATCCTTTACCTGTGCATTTGATTTTTGCCAACAACTACCAGGTCAGAATGCACAGGGAGGCCATTGAAACCCACAAACCCCTAGACAACATCAACAGGAAAGGAAAAACCCTGAAAGTAAACAAAGTTCAGCTCCCAGTCCTTAAGACCACCAAAATCAAGACTCACTTCATGCAAGTGGACACAACCCAGGGTCAAGTGGTTTCACTGCAGACAATGGATTGCTAATTAAGTAGGCACACATACCCTCCCGACTATTCTCCCAGCCTGAGGCGTTGCCATTCAACAACAGACCAAGACACAATTGAACATGTAAATCACTTCCTTCCAACCAAGGGTCACACAAGCGCACATGTGTGCGCGCACACACACACACACACACACATATACACCCCATACACTTCCATGCCACCACCCTCTGAAGATGCCAGCCACAGACGCAGGCAAAACATAAGGAATAAATTCTTCCAGAACGAGGCCACATAGTCTGGAAAACCCACAGAAAACAATGTATGGAGGGTCCTATTTTTGTTTGATTGGATTAATTGAGCTGTCTAGCTTTTTTAAAAGTTGAGTTACAAGAAGAGATGGGGAAAAGTATACACAATTACCTATGGAGAAAGGAGATGAGATTAAGCTTTTCTCCTCCTGCATGGGGTGGGGGGAGCAGGTAAGTGTTTTTGCCCCCTTAAATCAGTGAAGTCTTTGGAAGAAAAGGGCTGTAAAGTTTAAACCAAACATGTGTCATCAGCAGTACCCCAGGTGTTAAGTGCATGTCTTGAATGGCAGCTGCCTGTAGAGAGGCACTGTTTAAATAAAGTATGTAAGCAATAAACATCAGTTTTTAAATTGAATAATTGTTCTGTTTCTTCATTTGTAGATTACCATATCTGAAAATTCTCACACTTCAATGAGAAGGTGGCATACTTCTTGGCTCCTAATGAGAAATATAAAGGGATTGAGAGAGGAAAATCCCATATATTTAGCAAACAGCAAGCATCACATCCTATTTCAGAAACTATGACCACTGATTTCAGACATAGCCCTGGCCAAAATTCTCTTTTAGTCCTGACTAGAATATCTCCATAGAATTCATTGGATTCAGCTATGTCTTGACTTGCCATTTAACAATTGATGGAATAGATCTACTCTAGCTGGGACATCAACAGGATACCAGCCATTGTATAAATAAATAATAAATAATAAAACTTTTATTTATGTCCTGCTATTTTGTAAGAAACAATCAAAACGGCTTCTAACAATTAAAACAACACAGATGTACAGAGATAACAGTAATAAAAATATATACAACCCCCCCCTTAAAAAGGAATTAAACCATTTTAAGATTAAAATTCAAACATTAAAATCAACACATTTATATTAAAATTACACAATATCATAGTGCAAAAACAATGGGAAAACTTGTCATGGTTAGGATTGTACAAATACAGAATACTGTATGGGGAATCTATATGTACCTGGGGGCTATTCCGGGAAGGCCTACTGGAAGAGATCCATCTTGAATGCTTTTTGAAAGCTATCTAATTTGGGTATTTGGTGGATCTCATCCGACAGGCTGTTCCATAGGATGGGAGCAACAGTGGAGAAGGTCCTCTTTTAGACTGTCTTATCCTTCTTCAATGGAAGAATGCTTATTGTGATGATAAATGCAGTGAATGGTTTGGAGTGGAAAAAAAGGCAAATCACAGGAGAAGAGGCAAGAACAACTGGAATTTGCCACTTCATTCACATCTTTGTGTGATGAATGATTCTTCCATTCAGAACAGAGAAGCGAAGTGAAGCAATTAGAAAATGATAAGAAAGTTTTTGCATTCAGACAGGCGACACCATTACAAATATTTTGTAATTTAATTTGTGAACACATTAGTAACAATTGGGTGTTAAATTTAATCCAGTCCTTGGGGAAGCCTATTTATAGACCTCCTCAGTATAAATAGCCCAGTTGGCAAGCCGAAAGATAAGAGTACACAACAACATTTTAGTTCTACTATTGCTTCCTGAGAAGGAAGAAATTTTGCTTAACCTATACAGTGTTGCTCATTGTATAAGGATGCTCTCAAAATTAAAAATGGCTTGCTTAATATGAAATGTGCATAAATTGGGAGAAAGGCAGAGCATAAATTCAACAACCAAATAAATAAAACATGATAGCATCAGATAGCATCCCACTATGCTAACCAATTTCTTCCCTGATCCCATTTGATGGAAATGAGGCTGGTTCTTAATGACAACATATGTGTGTGTGTGTGCACGTGCGCATGTGTGTGTATATGTACATCTTCAGGTTGCCTGTCCATTTATAGTGAGTCCATTAATTTCATAGGTTTTCTTAGGCAAAGAATACTGAGAAGTGGTTTGATCAATTCCTTCCTCTGAAATATAGCCTAAAGCACTTGTAGGTGGTCTCACTGGTTGTCTCCCATCTGAGAACTAACCAGCACATATATATGTTAGCTCAGTTCAGACAATCAGATGTTAACTATATTTTATGTGATTTTATATTATATTTTATTGTATATATTTTATGTGATTTTTATATATAGATGTTTTAATTGCTTGGATTTTATAATAATTTTAAAGGTTTTATCTGTGACACCTTGGGTCCCTCCAGGAAGAAAGGTGGGATATAAATGAAACAAACAAACAAACAAACAAACAAAATCTTAATAAAACAGTGATGAGTGAGATCTATTGCTTCTGAGCTGAAGCACCAGCAAACAAGAAAGCATGTTTATAATCCTAATTTCCTGTACATAATCATAATTTATAATCATAACTTCCTTTGACATAAAAATTATAGTTACTTACAATGGAAGAAAAGGAAATATTGAACTATGAAAATTATTTAAAGATTTTGGATAGTTCTGAACCTGGAGATCCTAGTTTCTCAGTCTGGATGAAAGCAAAATGATGGCCAGCCAGAGATCTGAAATCAGATCTGTCCATGTGTCATCTATGAAGCCAACATTCTCTGTATTAGCAGACTTACCTTGCTTTTGAAAATCAAGACTTTGTGTGAGATGACAAACAACCCACTCTCCCCAGGTCAGATTTCTTTGCTCTAAGGCTGAACAAAGATCTTCAAATCCAAATACTGTATGTGTGGACCATATGAGAAGTGCATGTGTGCACACTTTTAGGTCACCTGTAATCTATGGCAATCCCAAGAATTTCACAAGGTTCTCTTAGGTAAGAAATATGCAGAGGTAGTTTTGCCAATTCCTTCCTCTCAAACAGAGCCTACAGGACCTGGTATTCATTGATGGTCTCTCATCCAAGTACTAATCAGACTGTATCTTGCTTAGCTTCCAAAATCAGATGGGATCTGGTGCCTTTAGGGTATTTAGGACACATGGCCATAAAATAAAATGGTTGACTATAAAACAAAATCCAAAATCCCAACTACACACTGGTGATACATTTATTACCCAAAGTTAGCAGATACAATAGTAATGACATCAGCATTTACATGCATGTGCATATATATGTGTGCATGTATTGCTGCTTGAATGAACCAACAAATGTCTTGCTAGAACAGTGTTGATATCCCCACCTAAAGCTTCGCATCCAGCTTCCCATAAGATGCTAAAAAGGTCTTCCTAACTACAAGAACTACAGGCATTTGCTTTACTCAAATTACATTTGAAAAAAGTGTTCTGCATAAGTTGACTCATGTATAAAATTAGGCACTGCATCTACTTTCTTGTTGAAATGCTCAAGTCCCATTAAATACAAAGGTGCAGTAAGATGGTGTCCCTTATATAAAATGGCAAAATCAAGGTTTGCTTTTGGGAATTTATATATTTAAAATATTTTCAACCCATTGGTGCTTGAATCCATGTATAAAAAAATCTGTGGATATGCAGAGTTGACTGTACAAGCACTGTTTACAGGCTATTTTGACTACTTACATCATGCTTCCCAAACCTGTATCCTTCCAGGAGTTTTGGCAAATATAGTGGGTCCAGCTATTCCCGTAAGGCAAGGATCCTGCTGGAAATATAGTGATGAGTAATTTGTCAGACAATGAAGTGGCAATCCTACTTCCTGATAGATAAGAATTAATTGTTCTTTTCAAGGTTAAAACAGAATAGTTAACTACCAACAGATATACAGCAATTCAACATGTTGTTTGAGCCCTGGTGGTGCAGTGGTTAAATGCCTGTACTCAGCCACTCATTCACAAACCACAAGGTTGTGAGTTCAATACCAGCCAAGGGCTCAGGTTCGACTCAGCCTGCCATCCTTCTGAGGTCGCTAAAATGAGTACCAGCTTGTTGGGGGTAGTTAGCTTACACATTGTAAACTGTTTAGGGAGTGCTTAAGTGCAGTATAGAAATATACTTGCTATTGCTACTTTTCACAATGTAGCTATACTTACCATTCAGTAATACAAAAAGTACTACACTACTACCTATAGCTCATAAAAGTAAGCAGAAAAAATTGACATACCAGTGGTTACTGGCCAAATCCCACAGGCCATGCTAGCTAGTTGATTCTGGGAGTGGCATCCCTCTCCCCCCAAAAACCCTTTCCCCAGATACCTTATGAAGAAAACCTATAACAGTACTCTAGAAGCCTTTTCATTTGTTGCTTCTTTCATAGGGATTTATTAATCAGAAGACCTTGTCTGAATGCTGGGCCTATCTTTACTTAATTCCCACAAGCTACATTTTACAAAGCCCTTCACTGTGGTCTGGTGTAAGTGGCAAAATACCTTGCCAGCATCAATATCCATATTGTAGGATATCATTCCTGGCAGTGTATAAGAACAGTTACTGGGAATGCTGCTGCTGAACCACAAGAGATCAACTTCCTGGAAGGAGATTTCTGTTTACAAATGCTAAGCAATAATAAGGCAGCTGCAAACACATTTCCTTACAGAAAAAAGTAAAATCTGTAATGAGACTTTATAATGAACAGTCAAAAGCTCTGATTTGAGTATGTGTACAAAGGCAATATCTGTATCACAAATGAATCTATGCTTGAGATAGAGCTCTAGTCAATATGAACAAGAATGATGGTGGTTGGAGGAATTCCAAGAGTTACAGTGTCCCCCAACAATAATGTTTCCAAGTTCTGGGGCCTCCTTAAGGGATTGAGGGGCTAAACAGACTGCCGCTTTGGAGTGGCCTGCTGCCTCCCTTTTCAGCACTGGATTGGGGCTGTGGCAAATACATGCCATGGCCCTGATCTGGCATTTCTGCAGTACAAAAAGGAGCCGCAAAAAGTGGCTCCTTTTTGTGCTATGGAAAAAGTGCCTTCGCCACCACCACACCACCTTCTGGCACTCCTTTTGGCATGGTATCATCTGGATGCAGCACCAAAGGAGCGCTGTGATGCCACTCGCCAATGCAGTCAGGCACACAGCATAATGGCGGCATCAGGGTGACGTCACACCATGCATCATGTGGACATCATGCCCCCACTCTGTCTTGAGAATAGCATTTATCACTGGTCTGTCAAGGCCCTGAGTCTCCTACATTGCATTTTAGTTTGTGTTTTTATATTATAGCATAAGTTAACTAAGGTAAGAGTTGTGTATGAAGGCATACCCTTTTAAGAGTTCTGATTTGGCAAGGACATCCTGATTAATCCTCTGTCATCTCAACTTCTCACCTTCTTTAAAAATGTCCCAATTTCTCTCTCCTCCTCATCCTAATTTCCCCATCCATTCTCATCTTACTTTAATTGACTGCAAACTGAGTTCAAAGAGCAAACGTAGTTTGCACTCAACTAACTCAGCAGGGAGAGCCAGTGTAGTGTACTGTTATAAGTGCTGGACTAATGAATCTGGAGACCAGGCTTTGGTTTCCCATTGGGCTATGGAAGCCCACTGGGAGACCTTGGGACAATTACACTCTCTCAGCCTCAGAGGAAGGCAAACCCCCCCCCCCCCCCCCCCCCCCCCCAAATCTTGCCAAGGTTTGCCTTAAGGTTGCCTTAGGGTTGCCATAGGATTTGAAGGCCTTCTGTGAGTGAAGATTGTGTAATGGCTTAGCAGTAGCTGTGCATCTGCACTAGAAATAATGCCGCTTGACACAACTTTATGGCTCAATTCTACAGAATCCTGGGATGTATAGCTTTGTGAGGCTCAATTCTACAGAATCTTGGGATGTATAGCTTTGTGAGGCACTAGCATTGGCAGAAAAGGCTAAATACCTTGTAAAACTACAAAAACCAGGATTCCAGGATGGAGTTAGGGCACTTAAAATGGTGCCTACAGTGTAGATACACCCTAGATGTCTTAGGGTTTTTATTTTAGATAAAACAAAATATGAACTTTATTGAACAAAGGGTTTGAACAGATATTACTTGAACTAAATGACATTAAACAGCTGTTAGTTCAGGCACGTGCTGCTTCATTACATTTGTATTCTTTACTTCATTACTGTTATTCTTCTTTTCCCATATACTCTTTAACCACCACAGGACCTCCCTGTCCCTCTTTAGGCAATTCTTTCTACTAACACAGCCACCAAGGCTATAGTATCTCTTGAGAAATTATGTAACCCAAACTCCTCTTTTAGAGTCTGGCTACACTGAGTCTCTCTTCTCTATACTCCCAAACTAATACTGTCCCTCTCTGGACCTATCAGACCCTTTCTTGGTCTATTACCAGCATCCCCTCTAACAAAATACTGTTCCCTCAGGAACTATCGGAACACAGTTCTCTCTTGGACTCTACAGTTCCCCAACTGAACACCAGCCTCACCCCTCAACATTCAAAACCCTAACTGAAGTTCTAAACTGTCCCAATTCCAACTGCCTCCCAACTGTCAGCATTCCAAATGCCCAAAACCAATGGATGCATGGAATGTTCAAAGGTCCCAGCCCACATTCTATTGGCTGGACCTCAGCTGCCTTCTGATTGGTCATCTGGGTGTTCTCTGCATCACACACCTTCCCCCTTTAACAGATTCATTGACACACATAACCGAACAGTTATATGGGCCAATGAATTCCCCATTATAAATTATACAACATATATATATATATATATGTCTTAGTTTTAGTGAGTACATAATATTAACGTCCTAAATTGTATTCAGTAAAATTATGTTTTCTACTAATTCCATCATCAGTTAGTGCTGGTTGATGTAACCAGAGTATAAAACATAAAAGCCTAGAAGATCTGCCTATATACGTTGATAATAGTGGGAATGAATCAGGTAATGATGATGATGTCAGAAGTGAAGGGGGTGTTTCTATTTGCTACTTTGTGGATCAAGGGTACACTTAAGATGGTAGTAATTCAAAATGGAATCATCATGATTTCCCCTTCTGTTTGTGTAGACTTAACAATAGAAACCAAAAGAATGTACAACTATTGGCTAGTGTGTTTACCTCTCACACAAAATGTTTTCCACCTTTCTTCCTCACATTCGCTATATTCAGAAACCATTTGGCATAAAAATCTAAAATGTCTACTCTAGTCTCACTGAATTAATTGAGATCACTTGTTTATTTCTGAATAGAAATAGTATTGCAGCCTTAAACTACTGACGTCAACAAAGGGAAAAGAAAAATTAAAGGCAGAGAAAGGAGGGAGACAGGAGGAAAAGACAATGAAACAGAACAAAGAAAGCTGACAACTACTGCCATTACCATAAGGAAATTTTTTTCTCACTCAGGAGGCAGAGCTTGATTAAGTCTATATTTCTCAATTCTCAAATTTTCACAAATGTATCAGAATACCTTTTCTCTCACAGCACTCTTATGTTGCCTGACCAACCATATAAGAGCCCTCCCTTCTAACTTGCAGTGTATGTTGACATAAAATACCCCATAGAGACACTGTATTGGATTGTGCTGTCATTCATCCAGTAGCCATCACTTGCCCATTTCTGCAGGTTAGCCATCATTGGAGACTGTAGCAAGAAGGTAGCATGATCATTCCATTGTAGGAACTTAATTCTTTGCTCCATTACAGAATTCTCACCCCCCACCCCCTTGAGAACTGGTCTTTCTTTCTCTTTGCTTTCATTTGACATATAGAGCAGATAGAATTGAGAATGGGTATTTACAGCTATCCTTTCTGTGGTAATTACAGTTTTAGATTGCCAGATGTTGGGTAATGGTAGTTCTGAATCTCTTCCCCAATTTGTAATTTTTAATATGTGTTGTGGAAGAGTTGCGGATTTGAAAACAATGTCCCATCCTAAGAGAAGAGGCAAGATGTGATGGCGAAGTCTGAAAGGATCCTTTCCAGTAAGAGCATCTGTGGTAATATTATGCCGGTTAAAGGAGCAAGATGTTCTCAAGAAATATGAAAATTCAATCAGTCAGCATTTAGGCTATTTAAAACTTGTCAATCTGACTAATTTAGCAACTTTCCCAATAATGTTTGTCATAATGGAAGCTTTATTGAGTCAGGCTTAGTGGGCACACCAAACTGGAACATTAATAAACCTGTGAAGAATTCTATTTATATGCAAAATATGAAGAAGTTATATAATAGATATATGCAAGGGTTTTTCAAAATGACCATGTTGAGCTGTATTCTTTTTGGTGTGAGAACAGTTTTGGATCTTAAAAAAAAAGTCAGAGGATAGGTCAAGGAAAAATTCTACCCATTTCTTGAGTCTAGTAGTCTCATATAATTGTAAAGCTAACTTTGTCAGATAGCATTGTTGTCTTGGGTGTTTATCACATGGAGCTTTTTGGAGATTTTGCAGCTCAGATCTGGGGTGACTGTGGGTCCAACAATGTGAATTCATGTTATAACGTGAATGTGTTATCAGACAAGAATCCTTTCTATGGGCACTCCTTCTGTGGTGCTTCCGCAGTGATTCCAAAGTGACCCCTCATTTTGGTGAAATCGGAAAAAAGGTGAATTCACAGAATTTGCTTTCAAGCTCACTTCGATTTCACTTCAAATTGGTCTGATGTGGAAGATCACTCTGATGTCACCCCCCTTGGTCCCCTGCATCCTGCTCCTCATCTCCTTCCTTCTCCTTCATGCCATCTCGTCCTCTCTGCCACCCTGTGACCTATCCCATCATCCCCTGACTGCTCCTTCAGCCTGATCCTGGCTTCAGTGACCCCCTGCGACCCATCCCATCACCCCCTGACTGCTCCTTCAGCCTGATCCTGGCTCCAGTGACTCCCTGCAACCCATCCCATCACCCCCTGACTGCTCCTTCAGTCTGATCCTGGCTCCAGTGACTCCCTGCGACCCATCCCATCACCCCCTGACTGCTCCTTCAGCCCGATTCTGGCTCCAGTGATCCTTTGAGACCATCCCATCATCCCCTGACTGCTCCTTCAGCCCAATCCTGGCTCCAGCGACCCCCTGCCATCCATCCCATCATCATCTGACTGCTCCTTCAGTCTGATGAAGGATGACAGCTAAGGAGGGGGTAGGGAAGGAGGATAGCATCCAGACCCCCACTGAACATGCACAAGGGTCCCAATTTGAATAGTTGAATCCACATGGTATGCACCTGGTAATACAATTTGCACTCACTCCGCTTTGTGTGAATCCACATCACGTGACTTGCCTTGGATTCAATTCTCCTTCAATTCGGAAGGGCAACAGAAGGGCAACCAGGTGTGATAAAACATTCACATTTACGACATGAATTCACATAGCTGAACCAGGAGTCACCCTGGTTCTGAGCTGCAAAAAGCTCTGTGTGATAAACCTCTTGGAATGATATTGCATCATATGGTTTCTTATGCCATGGTGAACTAAGATGGTGCTGAAGAGCACTGTGGTTAGCCAGGATGAGGCACCAGTCCCAGGCAATAAAGTATAAAGGGTAGGGAATTACAGATACATTCTCCCACTCAGAGGACCATTGCTCCAGTGAACCTTACTGCCTACTATCCAGCTGGCAAACTGCCAGGCAGATTGTCCCAGAGCATGTCATTGGTGGACTCTGGAGAGCTGTATTCCTGCTAATACAGGGCAAGAGCAGAAAAGCAGTCAGTTTGGAGCTCTCCAGAACCCCAGAAGAAGTCCTAAATGCTTTATTTTGAAGGGTCAGCAGAGCAAAACAATGTGGAGAAAGTAATTGTGGAGATTGCCTAAGTTGTACCATGGCCACTCTGCCCATAATGCCTTGTTCTGAGGAAGGGCCTCACCAGTCGAGCCTTTGGGATGAAGTATGAAGCTTGGCAGACCACTGCTAAGAGGCAGCCCCGCCCTGCCCCTGGAAGCCCTGAGTTGGGGTTGCGTCAACTGCATGTCATGCCCCAACCCAGTGCAAAAAGAAGCCACAAAAAGTGGCTTCTTTTTGCACAATGGAAGTGCAGTGTCACTGCAGCTTTCCCACAGCTCTTTGGAGCAATGTGTCTACACACTGTGCCAAAGATGCGGTGTGACGCCACCCACCGTGTGGTTGTCAGGTGGTATGAAGCCGGCATGATGCTGGTGTGGGAGCATGTGGCATCTGGTCACCATGCCCCCCACGCTGCCCTCATACCGGCATATTTTGCTGGTCTGTTGAGGGCCTATGTGATAGAAGGATGAGGGTAGGAGTTAGAGTAGTGATGGGGAATCATAGAATCATAGAATCATAGAATCGTAGAGTTGGAAGAGACCACTAGGGCCATCCAGTCCAACCCCCTGCCATGCAGGAAATCCAAATCAAAGTATCCCTGACAGATAGCCATCCAGCCTCTGTTTAAAGACCTCCAAGGAAGGAGACTCCATCACCTTCCGAGGGAGTGCATTCCACTGTCGAACAGCCCTTACTGTCAGGAAGTTCCTCCTAATGTTCAGGTGGAATCTCTTTTCCTGTAGCTTGCATCCATTGTTCCGGGTCCTGTTCTCTGGAGCAGCAGAAAACAAGCTTGCTCCCTCCTCAATATGACATCCTTTCAAATATTTAAACAGGGCTATCATATCGCCTCTTAACCTTCTTTTCTCCAGGCTAAACATCCCCAGCTCCCTAAGTCGTTCCTCATAGGGCATGGTTTCCAGACCCTTCACCATTTTTGTCGCCCTCCTTTGGACACGCTCCAGTTTCTCAATGTCCTTTCTGAATTGTGGCGCCCAGAACTGGACACAATATTCTAGGTGGGGCCTGACCAAAACAGAATACAGTGGCACTATTACTTCTCTTGATCTAGACACTATACTTCTATTGATGCAGCCTAAGATAGCATTGGCCTTTTTAGCTGCCGCATCACACTGTTCACTCATGTTCAACTTGTGGTCTACTTGGACTCCTAGATCCCTTTCACACGTAGTTTCATTCAGCCAGGTGTCACCCATCCTATATCTGTGCATTTTATTTTTCCGCCCTAAGTGCAATACCTTACATTTCTCTGTGTTGAATTTCATTTTGTTAGCTTTGGCCCAGCTTTCTAGTCTATTCAGGTCATTTTGGATCTTGATCCTGTCCTCTGGGGTATTAGCTATTCCCCCTAATTTGGTGTCATCTGCAAATTTGATAAGTATGCTCCCAATTCTGTCATCCAGGTCATTGATAAAGATGTTGAATAGCACTGGGCCCAGGACAGAGCCCTGTGGGACCCCACTGGTCACTTCTCTCCAGGATGAAAAGGAGCCATTGTTGAGCACCCTTTGGGTTCGGCCGGTCAACCAATTACAAATCCATGTAACAGTTCCTTTGTCTAGCCCACATTTTACAAGCTTGTTTGCAAGAATGTCATGGGAAACCTTGTCAAAGGCCTTACTGAAATCAAGATATACTATATCCACAGCATTCCCTTCATCTACCAAGCTGTCAAAGAAAGAGATTAGATTTGTCTGGCATGACTTGTTTCTCTGAAATCCATGTTGACTTTTTGTGATTATGGCATTGCCTTCTAGATGTTCACAGACTCTCTGTTTAATGATCTGCTCCAGAATCCTTCCTAGTACTGATGTCAGACTAACTGGACGATAATTGTTGGGATCCTCTTTTTTCCCCTTTTTGAAGATGGGGACAACGTTTGCCCTCCGCCAGTCTGCTGGGATCTCTCCTGTTTTCCAGGAGTTTTCAAAGATTATTGCCAATGGCTCCGATATTACATTTGCCAGTTCTTTTAATACCCTTGAATGGAGTTCATCTGGTCCCGGAGACTTAAATTCATTTAGATTAATAAGGTGTTCCTCTACTATCTCTTTACTTATTCTGTGCTGAAATCCCCCTATTCTGTCCTCTGCTCCATTATCCTCAGGTTGAGCACCCTTTGCCTTTTCTGAGAAGGCTGAGGCAAAGAAGGTGTTCAGTAATTCTGCCTTTTCTCTGTCTTCTGTTAGCATTTTGCCATCTTCTCCACGCAGTGGCCCTACTGTTTCCTTCTTCTTCCTTTTGCTGCGGTCATATCCAAAAAAGCCCTTTTTATTGTTCTTAACCTCTCTAGCAAGCCTGAGTTCATTCTGCGCTTTAGCTTTTCTGACTTTACCCCTGCACATGACTGCTATTTCTTTGAATTCCTTTTTTGTGATTTCCCCCTTTTTCCATTTCTTATACATGTTCCGTTTCAAACTTAGCTCGGTTGAAAGTTCCTTAGTCATCCATCCTGGTTTCTTGAGACACCTCCCGTTTTTCTTTCTCACTGGAACTGTTTGAAATTGTGCCTTCAGTATTTCCCTTTTGAGAAACTCCCATCCGTCCTGAACTCCTTTATCTTTTAGTATTTCTGACCATGGAATCGCCCTCAATACTTCTCTAAGTTTACTGAAATCCGCTCTCCTAATGTCTAGGATGCGTGTTTGACTATGCCTGGCTTCTCCTTTCCACTGTATAACAAACTCCAGGAGAACATGGTCACTTCCACCTAATGATCCCACCACTTGCACCCCATTAACCAAGTCATCCTTGTTGGTTAGGATCAAATCTAAAATAGCTGACCCCCTTGTTGCCTCTTCCACCTTTTGGACCATGAAATTGTCTTCCAGGCAAGTGAGGAATTTGCTAGGCCTTGAGGATTTTGCTGAGTTTGACTTCCAGCAAATATCAGGATAGTTGAAGTCGCCCATCACTACTACATCTCTCTTTTCTGACTGTGTGGTCATCTGAAAGAGGTGGGGAAGCAGTGAAAGGCATAATAGCTTGAACTGCTGATGGGCTTTTGTGGGCTATGAGACTTTTTCCAGCAGTGTCTAACCAATTAATTAGCCGGACATAAAGGCAACAGCACAGAGAATGTGTTTGTCTCCAAATTCTCTCTAACATCTGGTATTCAGAGTCCTGGTGCTTCTGAACTTAGTAGTTCGACATAGGCTTTATGGCTAATAGTGGATTAAGAAGGCAGACAGCTTCTGGTACTCAGAAATATCACAGCATCTAATATTCAGAGGCATATTTTTCTAAACTTCAAGGCAGAGCATGGAAAAGCTCCCATTATGGACTACATTTTCCTAACCTCCTATCTCAGCCAGCGTGGACACTGTTCATGATTATTAGGAATTCTCATAGCTGTAGTTCAATTTTTTCCCCTAAATTCTGGGTCCTTTTAATGAGCAGCCACTGCGTCTTGAGGGTGACAAATTCCCTTTCAAGGACCCTTTTCATCTTCGGCACATCTTTTAATAGTCAGCTCCCTTTATTAGTTTATGGTCCAGCTGAAGAAGTGGATTCCTTTGACGAAACTGTATCTACTGCAGGGGCTGGGTGACCCTAGTTCTAGCATTATGAGATAGAGAAAAAGATAGATTTCTTTTTTTCTTGACTCTCTGCACCTCACATAATTTTATAAACTTCTTTCATGAGTCATCACTCTTTTTCAAGTAAAAAAAAAACCACCCTCAAACACTTGCTCCAAAATCTGAGATAATTCTGGCTGACCTTTTATGCACCTTCCCCCCCACCTCTCTCTCTCTATATATATACCACTGGGGTGGCTTGATCTAAATGTGCACCAAGTTAAGGCATTATTATATTCTTTTATTGTTTTTGTCCCTTTCCTAACAATACCACGGATAGAATTTTCCTTTTCCATTGTCATCAATATTCTTTTCCCACTACCATCAAGACATTAGTTAACATCTACTCAGACTCCACGAGTCAATATTTGAAAGGAAGATACTGCCATTGAGCATCATCCTCCCAATTCAGCCAGTTTTCTGGGATGCTCTGGGAAACTTGCCCCTTTTGCTTTAGTTTCAACATGAAGGAGGGAGGTGTTGACCGGTTTTCTCCCTACTCACATCTGACTTCAGTTTATCTACTTGAAGGAAATCTCCTCCCATATGTAGTCCTCCCTGTACGCTCCTCCAGAAAGACCAGACTAGCAATGACTTCCCGGAGAGCTTTTTCTGTTGCCGCTCCAAAAATTTGGAACGCCCTACCGGAAGAGATTTGCCAATTATCCTCATTGGAGGCCTTCAAAAAGGCGACTAAGAACCTTCTCTTCCGGCAGGGCTATCCAGACTGAGAATGTCCAGAACCGATTCAATCCATCCTCCCTACCATCTTTCTCATTCACGAATTGTGTAATAATTTTGATCTATTGCTATGTATTTTAATTATGCTCTAATATGTGATTTTAAATTTGGGAGGGAGGGATAGCTTGGGGATTTGGTGGGTTTTATTGCTTAATTTTGTATACTGTTTAATTGTGCTGTTACCCGCCTCGATCCTCAAAATGGAAGAGGCGGGATATAAATAAATTTTCATTTCATTTCAATTTTCATCTATGAGAACAACAAATATTACTAGCGTGGATACAGATCATTGGGAGATATTACTTCTCTCTATTGTGAAGCCTCTGCTTTCTGCTTTCTATTTATTTACACTTTTTAATCTAAATATAACTGTAGCACTTCACATTGGAGATATGTGATTACACAACTGAATCCTTCATCATGGGGATACTCACACACAAACACACACACTTGACCTTTTCCCTGATATAAAGTGCGGCATGTGGATGAATGGGAATTTGAAAGATTATTCATTTATCTGTGAGCTGCCTTGGGTCCCATTCAGGGAGAAAGGTGACATATAAAATACATACATACATACATACATACATACATTTAATAGCATTATACTCCATTTTTTAACTAAAGCCCTCAAGGTGGCTTGTGCCTTTTATAATGCATAATAGATGCTGCAATAAGTACATGTAAAAAATAAAACCGACTAATATGATGCTGCAAGAACTACATGTTGAAAAATAAAACTGACCAAGCCAGATCCACAGAAACAGGAGCTAACAACTAATGATTCTTCTCACATGCAATTGCTTTCAGTTGGTCCAGATGAGAATAGATTGCCCAACTGGAAAAGCTAAGGCCTTTGTCTGTATGTGCTTGCCTCACTCCTTTCCTCCATTAAATCAGTGTGAGTTGGCTTTGTGGATATTACATGATAACTTAGCTATACCAGGCCTAGATGTTGGCATTTTCTTCCTTCCCATGGAGCAGCTAGTGTTTTTGGCTTTGTGGGTATTGTGGAGGGGAAACTGCAGTTGGAGAGGCTGATGTTGTCTAATTATGTGATCTTTCCCACCAGTTGTCTTGAAATGGTATTTCCCATTAACAGTTTTATCACCTATTTATGTGTAAGGTTCATATACATCTTCAACTGTCATATCCTTCACTAAGTGCATAACCCCCAACATCTCACAGATGAAAACTGGGACACATGTGGCCAAGCAACATCAGATGGCAGAAATTATTAATAAGGAAGAACATATAAGCTAGGAGTGGCTGCAGCAGTTTGCTTTTCTACTGTAAATGATAAGATTTCCCCCTCCTTTGTCCTCCCCCCCTCGAGTTAATTAAATGCAAACTACTTTTGCACTTTGAGCTCAGTTTGCATCAGAAAATGTAAGCCAAAAAGGAAGTGGGGAAAGGAGAGAAAACCTGGGATATTTTTAAAGCAAGTGAAAAAGTGGGCTGATAGAGGATTGATGGGGATGGTTCCTGCTATGCAGTCCTGCCAAATCAGGACAGTTGGAAGTAGTGAAAGAGAGTGGCAAGCCCATCACCAATAGTGTAGATATGAACTAATAAAAGATGTAAGCCATAAATATATTCACTGTCTCTTCTCTCAAAAACATGAAGTTGAGTGTACAGTGGCTGCTAGCATGTGCCTTTCATGTATGAGGTGGTCCATGTGCTACAGTCATAGTTGGCCTAAGACATTTTGCTGCCATAGGTAATGGAGAAATTGGTACCTCTTCCCCAATTTCAGGTACAGATGGAAACCTAGGTGATAATTGAAGCGCGCTGTAACGCTAGCAATAGGATAGTGTCTGGAGAACAATAGTCCATGTCAGACACACATCTCTATCCTCCACCAGAGAAGTGCCCAGGGTTGATATGGTTGGCTGCCTACAGTGTTTTGTTTTGTTTTACTCTGCTTAATGATTGGGCTGGCCCTGGTTGGAGAAGAGTTGGAAAAGTCTACTACCACACAACATGAAACAGTGCTGGAGGTAATGTTTGAACCAAGCCTGTGGCCTAAGGCTAGAAGCCCTTTACCTTCCTGGATATCTTGTTTTAAGCATTCCACACACAACCCCATTGAAAAAAGACAGAGCTGACAAGTAAATTAGTACGTGAAAAGGAAATGACAGTTCTGATCAGTCATACTGTCTAAAAGAGATGTGGAGGAAATACAGTCCCACAAAGGTAAGAGTTGCTAATTCTGCTGTGTGAGTCACAGCTGCAATGTTCTTTTAGAGCAGCCACTCCATCCCCTGGCAAATATAGAATTTTTGCTTCCCAGCATTCTGTTTAGCTTAGCTTCCAACATCCCATGTGGTAACAATTCTTCAGAAGCCTTTTAAACTGATCTCATTGTCAGAAAAGCTGCTGCTGCTATTAGCTGAAATGACCCCATGCTTGCATTAAATTCTGTGACTCTTTTCCTTTGTATATTTTTTATTTCCTCTTTTGCTACAAAAACAGTTTCAAAGAAGCATAAGAGTAAGTGCACATGTGCATATTATCTCTACTTTAATAATTGTGTGACATTAAGTGCGTGAAATATTGACCAGGTTCCTACTCCTTTGCTGTAAAAGCAGATGACTACTCATGACAGATTTTGTTTTTAAAAAAATAAATACCGTAATAAGAACTGCTTTTCATATGCTGTTTTCATAAGAACTTTGAATGACGTTGACCAGAAGACCTTTGACTTTGGTGAATATTACATGTTTCCTACTTGGAAAGAGAAATATCTGAGCTAGTGCCCTAGACTCAGTTTGGAGGTTATGTTACAGAGCCCCAGGTTATATTGGTCATTATCATGTAACACTTAGGAGACACATTGGGCAGTGAACTGGACAAGATATTTATTGTCTTTTTCACAAACAGGGAAAAAATCAAAATGCTTCCAAGAGGCAACTAGGTCCAGCACCACTTAATGATGAAATTACATCATGACCCTATTCACACACTATCTAGCAGACACTGACATACCAATGTGTACATTTTTAGTGTCTGCTAGGTGCATAGTAAAGTTTTAGTATGATCAAAGCTAGGGGCATTTGAAATGTCTGCATTTCAAATGCTTCCTCTTCATGATAGTGAACCCATTTGGTATTATCCTGTCTTGGCTTTCTACCAGCTCCATTTCCAATCTCCCAATGTTCCTCTTCTTTTGGTTTTTCTCATTCCCCTCCATCTGAACTCCTCTGATTACTTTTTCATTGGGACCCAACATTTTACTCTGGAAAACAAGATGCCATAAACAGAAGAAAATAGTTTGATCAATTTTATCAGCTCCCTGCTTCTCAGAAGCTGTGAAGCTGTGACTCCAATTTTAAAGTGGTTTCAGCTTTCGACCGCGAAGTTATGATGATTCATTGTTTCTAAGGGCCTATTTTTAGTTGGCCTGAATTATTGGGAGATTAGAGAGGCTCATTAACATAATTGTCACCTTGATAAAAGTCCTCAGAACATAGTATATACAATAAGCTCTCAGGAACAGATACAATCCCTCCATCCTGGATATAGTTTCAGTCAGTTCCTCAGTGTGTGCAAAAGACAAATCTTTGACCATGGAAACATATTAGATTAGTGATATTTTCAACTGAATGCAATTCACTGCAAAGTTTAAAAAGACTATTTTTGTAGAGTTATTCACAAACCAATGTGCCAAAGGACTCTCTGGGGAGCCTGCTCAAGGTTTTTTCATGCCCCCTCCCACTGCAAAAGACAGAAGTGCTTCTGTGTGTCTTTTGTGCCCTCTCTAATGGCCTTTTACTGTTTTCATACCAAATCATGGATAAAGAATGCAAAACGGATAGCTGGAGCTCAGAAAACCTATCACTCTTTCAGAATATCATCAGTAACATCAACAACTTGAAGATTGCCAGAGGAACTTGTCATGAGAGAGCCTTCTGCAGGTCCTGAGAGACCCTAAGCCTATAATGGCAATAAAGGTAAGGATGCAAGAGTATGTTCCAGCAAGGGGTATGCAACTGCCAGAGGTCAGGGGGCTCCATTGCCCTCCCAGGAAAACTTAGAGGGCCACAGCTCCAACCCCAGCCTCTGCAAAATGATTCACCTTCTTGCCCCAAATGCCCTTTAGGAAACAAAGGGGACATTTTTGCCATGTTTCTGCTCCCCTCAGGACATTTTAATACAAGGAGAGTAGGCTTTTGTAACAGAAAGTGACTTGGAATGAACTTCCTGTTCACTTTCTAATTTAGAAAACTGTCTCTTAGCCCATTTTTATTTGTTGTAAAAAGAAAGAAAGAAAGAAAGAAAGAAAGAAAGAAAGAAAGAAAGAAATTAACCATGGAAACCGTAGGGGCAACATGTGGCTCATGGGGTGCACTTTGTCCAGTCTTGTTCTAGCAGTACCCTCAAATGGCAGACCCCAAAATGTTCAATGGCACAGGTTAATTATAAGGCAGTCTGCCTTGTGCTGTCTTTCTCCCTAGCTCCACCTCTTCCCTTGTTGGTTCCCATCTACAGTTCCCATAACTTTTCTGGAAAATAATTTATATATCCATGGAAATAAGTTTTTTTCCTCATTTCCTTTAAACATTTTTTTTACCCCATTGTTATAGCAGTAACATCTCTGACAGAATGTCTGTTATGTCTTCAGCCACTGCCGCTACCACTGCTACCACTGGTTGGACATTTTTGCTAGGGATTAATGAATTAATAATAATAATAATAATAATAATAATAATAATAATAATAATAATAATAATAATAATAATAATAATATATAATAATAAAAATTTATTTATATCCCGCCCCTTTGAGATCAATCGGGGCGGCTAACAGCAATGAAATACAATACACTGTACATCAAAACTCCCTCCCCCCTTTAAAAATTTATTAAATCAATTATAATTAAAACCATCAAATTAAACAACATTAACACATACACATTATTACAAGACAAAAACAAAACAGAACAAAACAAAACAAAACAAATAAAACAGTAAACTACGGTAGCATTTCCAGGGAAGACCTCGGGGACTCTCATGAGAAGAGGGTTCCTGAGGCCGGGGGGTTATCTATCTCGGAAAGGCCTGCTGGAAGAGATCCATCTTGACAGCCTTTTTAAAGCTGTCTAAAGATGTCAATTGTCGGATCTCATCCAGCAGGTCGTTCCATAACATGGGGGCGACAACAGAAAAAGCTCTCTGGGAGGTAGCCGAAAGCCTAGATCTTTGAAGCTGCAGCAAATTCCTCCCAGAGGACCGGAGTGTGCGGGGAGGATTATATGGGAGGAGGCGGTCCCTGAGATAGTTTGGACCAAAGCCATTTAGGGCTTTAAAGGTGATAACCAACACCTTGTACTGGGCCCGGAAACTAATAGGCAGCCAGTGGAGGGATTTTAATAGCGGAGTAATATGGTCCCTCCTCGATGTTCCTGACACTACTCTGGCTGCCATGTTCTGCACTAATTGCAGTTTCCGAATCAAGCACAAGGGTATCCCCATGTAGAGTGCATTACAGAAATCGAGACGTGAGGTTACCAGCGCATGTACAACAGTCTCGAGATCCCTTACTTCCAGAATAGGGCGCAGTTGGCGTATCAGCCAAAGCTGATAACAGGCGCTCTTGACTGTCTCATTTACCTGATTTGTCATCAGGAGCGACAAGTCAAGGAGCACCCCCATACTGCAAACACAGTCACTGGAGGAGAGTGTGACCCCATCCAGGGGGGTTGCAACCCAATTCTTGGTTTCGGGGCTGCTACCGTGAGCTCAACTTTACCAAGCATTATTGTCTTTTCTAGTGAATCCTTTCTCTTCATGCTATGGCCAAAGGTGCTACAAGATCTCTCTACATACTGATTTTACAGACTAACACCGCTATATCTTTGAAGTTCAGATTAGTCAATTTTGTTTCTAGGGAGAGTTCAGGCCTGATTTGCTCTAGGACCCATTTGCTGGTATTTTTATATGACCTCTGACATTTCTCGCTCCATATATGGTAAGAATCTTTGCTGTAGAAGGTAGAGGATTACTTTGCTTGCATGGGGAATTAATCTAATGGTCTTAAGGTTGCTTCAGTCCCTGATGTCCCATTTCCTAGGGACTGTAATGTATACTAATCATTTCCAGTCTGTAGGCCACTGTGTTGCTTTCAAAATTTGTTGATAGATTTTAGTTAGAGCTAGAGTAGATTTTACCTCTGTAGCTTGGAGCAGCTCTATTGGTATGTCATCTATTCTTGTTGACTTATACTTCATACTCAAGTACTATGAATGCAGGTCTCACTTCACTTTTTAAAGTTTTAAGGTTCGTCGTTATATGGTTCGTCTTTAAATTAATCTGCCCTGATGGTGCAGTGGTTAAATGCTGGTACTGCAGCCACAACATTGTAAATCCAATCCTAAAGGAGGGCTCCAGTGTCCACTCAGACTTCCATCCTCTCGTAGATCAGTAAAATAAGTACCCAGCTTGCTGGGGACAATTGGCTTTCACACTGTAAACCACTTAGGGAGAGCTAGTTCATTGATAGGCAGTATAGACATGTACTTGTTATATTGCTATCCTTTCATCTCTTTTATATAGTTCTTCTGTCTAATGTTTCCATTGTCTTTTATTTCTTCTTGGTCATGTAATATGTTCTCCAGCTGGTCATAGAGCACCCCAACTCTTGGTTTAAATTTTCCTTGAAACTAGATCTGCAAAATTAAATCTACAAAATGCAAATATATAATCTGCAAGCCTTAACACAATATTTTAAAAGACACCTCCTTCCCCATCACCACGATAATTATGTAGTGTTCTTGCATACAGGAAGTTTCACAGAGCAATACTATGAATGTTTACTGAGGAACAGAGTAAGGGAAAGTTACTTTTTTGGATGAATATTTCCTGAATTATCCAATGGCCATGGTGGCTGGGGAAGGCATCTAGGAGTTATAATCTAAAAAAGTAACTTTTCTCATGCTCTGTGGAGCAGTAAATCCATTGAGTCAATGAAATATAAGAAACTCAGGCACCATTTTGGTACTCGGAATCTCTAATTTCCTGGATCTTTTTTTTTTAAAAAAAGCAGAGGTAAATTTCTAGTTATGATTCTGTGATCTCAATGAAATATTTGTACAGTTGGCTCTCTATGTGCAGATTTTTTATCCACGAATTTGAGCATACACGGTTTGAAAATATTCCAAAAAAATATAAATTCCAAATAGAAAACTTTGATTTTCCATTTTATATATGGGATACCATTTTGCTTTGCTATTATATTTAATGGGACTTGAGCATCCACAGATTTTGTTATCCGTGGGGGGTCCTGGAATCAAACCCCAGCGGATAACAAGGACCCACTGTAACTACCTTTTTGCTTTACCTGATTACAAAGTATTGTTTACTGGTGTCTTATGGAAGTCTAAACATGTACACTTGTCTGGGAGTAACCCCTTGGAACCCAACTGGCCTTTTTTCTGAATAGATATATGTAGGTTGAACCATATACATCAGTCTTTACTGAAATACTATGTTTTAGAAAATGAAATTCATTGACTTGACAAGAAAATTTCCTTTTATGTTAGCATGTCATTGAAGCTGAAGTTAAGCAACCTTGCCCTTTTGAATTTGATCTTTGCATTTTATGGTGCCTTTGTATGATGTATTGGTTTTTTTAAAGTGTTCCTATTTATTTTAGTTGCCAAATATTTTTTTGTTTGTGCTTTTACAGACATGTTTTCATCTGTAGTGTTTAAATGTTGGCTGTTAACAGGTTAAAAACATGTCATTTATATACTTTTGTAAAATGAAGAACTGTCTGGATACTATGCTAATTGAACAACAGAGTTCACCCTTTGTGAAAGCAGGAAAAAATCTCAGTGAACCACTTTGAGGAGAAAGCTATTTGAATTATTTTTCTGAATGACGCAAGGCTGAGCTCAAGAGAGTCAGATCAAAACCAGTTGAAAAGATGAAGATGTTGAGAAGGAAAGAGAGTCCAGCTGGGATCCCTGCTAGCCACAGACTCACAATAAAAACTTTGATAAAACATGATCCTTCTGAAGTATTTGCTCTCTAGGGGAGGTAAGCAATTTAAAGAGAGGCAATGAATAAGTGAAACATTTCCATCTATTAAAGCTTGCTAGTAACCACCAAAGTCTAGTAACAGTTTCTTATGATTAAAGAGTTGATTATTTACATAATAAATTTGTTCACTGTAACTGATTTTTTTTACAGTTCAGCATTGCTATGATATGAAAGATTATGCCAGGATTGCTTATGCCTGTATTACTTGCCTGTTGTAGTCAGACACAGAATTATGAGCTTAGGAAAAAGAATAGCACAATATGTCTTTGGACATAGATTTGGTTAGGGTTTTTTTTTGGAGAATATTTGTAGTATGGTCCTCCAGGTTTTGTTTCTTTTGCTGAAACTTGTCATCATGCATTTTTAACAAAACAAAATAGAAAAGGAACAACACCAAATTAAATTTTGTTGACCCTTATTTAAGTGGTTGTAGGGTTTTGTTTGAGGGGGGGGGAGGTGGAGCATTGAAGTCAAATTTCAAGAGGACCAAATATATGTTACATATAAATGCAGCCTTGAACCACTAGTTTGGCCCTGACTATGGTAGGAAAGAAATAATTAAAATCAATTCAGTTATCAATTCAGTTAGACATTTTCTGACAGAAGGTGCAACTTAATCCTTTCAATTTAATTAAGTTGCAATGTTATTAAATTTGTTATTAATTAATGGAATGAGAGGACACATTTTTAAGCTGGTTCCTTACTCAAAGCCTAGTTCTCTTGGATTTTTGAATGCACAAATTTCTTGTTTCTGGCTTTTTCCTAGCCTTGCAGGGTTAGGAAATTACAATGTTTAGGTCACAAGTTTGCAAACACGTCCTCAACAATAGTTCAGTTGAGATTAATTTTGTTAAGGGCTTTTGAAGTTAGCAGCCTCAGTGACTCAACCTCCTCCACCCTATTGCTAAACAACCTAACGGATCCATATTATTGCAACCAGACATTTCTTTATATGTGAAAGAAATCTGGAGGACTTCTGAAAATTGTAGAAATACTTGACATCCATGTGAGTCAAGTAGTAAACAAAAAACCAAGGGGGCAGAGAAAGTGGGAAGTAAAATCTTGGATGGCATTGTTCACCTTCATTCTGGTAGGGATTTTAAAATAGGATTTTCACTTAAATGGCTTTTATACATAATAGTTATTTTCTCCTCTTCCAATAGAAATAGAATTCGATTAGAAGTCAAAGGCTTTCATGGCTGGCATCCATAGTTTTTTGAGGTTTTTTCGGGCTATGTGGCCAGGTTCTAGAACATGGCCACATAGCCCGAACCCCCCTCCCCCCAAAAAACCCTAAGAATTCAATCAGATTTTTAAGCTTATGGACAATTTAACTAATTTAATTATTGTGGTCCTGAGTCACTGCAAACAAGCATTAACCAAGTGCAATTGACAGTTAAAATTTGCCTGAAAGGATCAAATGTGTCCCTTTGTAGGCCTGATGACTCTTAGTAATGGATGATATCTGTGTTTTCAGCATATGTGTATTAACCATTTATTTCATTTTGCTAAGGAGATAAGTGTGCAGGTTTAAGTTTAATATGTAAAACTTTGACTGTCATTTTAATTTATCTGTAGAGGTGGTATGTATCCTATGAAAGCCACAGTAAAGTTGTCTTACATGTGGCCAGAGATCCTGTTTGTTTATTTATTTTTCTCTAAGAGAAACATGTCCATCTTTCTGGAATTTTTCTACATAATAAACACATAACTCTCTGAATTATTAACCACTGCCATGGACTTTTGGATTTACAGAACATTAGTCTAATCCAGGAGTGGAGAAGATGGAGCTCTCCAGAATGTATTGGAATACAGCTCCTTCACTAACAGTTATACTAGCTAGAGTTGATGAGAGTTGCAAGCCAACAGCATCTGGAAGATCACAACTTCTAGTCTAATCCATTACTTTCTAGGAGGCAGGGACTGGATCTATGATGTGTATGATGCCCTATATAAAGGCTCCCATCTCTCACAGTATAAGAGTCTTACTAATACAGACAACATCTCTGAAGCTGTTATATCCTTGGGGAAGGCCTGTGGTACAACAGTTTTTGTGCACATCAGATCTGCAGAAGCCTATGGTGACCACTGACCATGGATTAAAATAACATGGAAACATTTCTGTGGCAACTTGCTTTTCATCAATCCTACTTGTTCATTTCAGTCCCTGGACTCCAGTATATCTCATTCTATCCTAGAAAAGTCAGTACTCTCAGAAAGATGAGGAAGCAGTTGGTGCATAGGGAAAAAAATCTGTTTAGGCAAAACCTTTACCTGATACATTCAGTAATATTTTATAGATTTTTGACAACTGGGTGGGACAAAGTAAAATGTTTAATCTTTACCATATATACTCAACTATAAGTGAATCTCATGGATAAATTGAGGGCAGATTTTGAGGTCAAAATTATGGGTTTTGATATGACCCATGGATAAGTTGAGAGTAAAATTTATGAGCATGTAACAAAGAATCGAAAGGATGAAGCAAAGGAAGACAATGCCAAAGAACGTACACAATTCCAGCAGCCATAACGATTTGTCCTCATACTAAAGGTTGGATGGATGAGAGGATAAAGAGGGGGTCAGTGCTACCAGGACAGATTGTGCTCTTGCCTTTCACCAGGGGATGGTTCCTTATAATATAAAGTTAAAGTACAGTATTTACATTGACCTGTGGATAAGTCAACTCAGATTTTTAAAATCAGTTTTTTGACTAAAATATCTAGACTCAACTTCTGGTCTTGATGTGATAAAAGGGGATCATTTATCAACTGTACAATACAAGTAAAAAAATGGAAGGTAAATTTCCCTGAATATCCTTTCTAATTGTCCCACTATCACTGTCCACCTTGTATTTTTTTTTTTTCAATCTTGAATTCGTAAAACACTTGAGTTTGTACATTTGCTCCTGTTCAGGAGCTTTTCCATCCTTTCTGAATACTACAGCTATACAGCAAAGCAAAACATAAAATTCACTCATTAATTTTCACAAACACTGCCATTGTTATAGCATTGTTTGCATGTCATAACATCACTGAACCAAGCAAAATCATCTTATCACTGCAATGTAACTATTTTAATTAATGTTGACTAAAAAATCTGAAAATAAGATTTTGAAACAATGGCTAAAACTATCTTCAAATTATCGTCACAAAATCCATTACCACCAACAAAATCCATCACAAATGAATAGGTCATATTTATATTACAGACTTTGCTGTGTTTTCAAGAAAAGGAGTTTTGGAGTTATGAAGTAGAAACCCAAGATATTTTTGCTATGAAGCAGAGCAATGAAGAAAAATATCCATTGAGCATAAAAGATTGCAACAGTGTACCAGTTATAGCCCACAAACCTGCACTCTACTCATGTAGGCCTTTTCACAAGACTGCCAAGGCCCAACAAACTACACACATATCTAGGAATTAAAATATTACTCTGGCAATTACATTTGTGCATCTGTCAAGTCCATTTCTACACATGTTCTCATCTTCCCACATCATGATGTTTCTATTAAAAAAATTTCCAGGCTACTTTTTTTCTGTTAAGACTTTTTTCCAGACAAAACAACTATCCTTTGGTTGGAGGGGTTGCTTGGTTGGAGGGGTTGCTTGGTTGTTTGCATGCATGTCTACATTTTTCAGATTTTTTGACAGAGCAGGAACATTTTTCAAGGTATAGGGATTATCATGATGGTATCATTCTCTGTTTCTCTCTCTCGTACATAATGGGTGGGAATAATGTTGTCCCTCCCTATGTTGTTGGACTACAACTGTCAATATTTCTAATCCTCAGCTGTTGGGGGAGGGGTACAGTCCAAAAACATCTGCATGATATCCACCCCACATAAATATCCATCCATCCATCCATCCATCTGACAACAAAATTAATGTGCTTCTCTGTCATTCACCATACTTTGCATGTACTCCTCACTGATAGGAGCTGTTGATGGGAAAAAAGTTTCTTAACATGGAAAGAGAAGGTTTGGCTTCACGGCTTGGGATGCTTGGGAGCTAGACTGATTTACTCCAAATGTTGTCTTTGTAACATTTTTGTGGCCTTTTAAGTGCACATCTTGTGTTTATTGACTCCTTATAGGACCCAGCCACAAATTAAATTTCCTCTCTCACAATAACTAGTGCAACCCCCACCCCTTTTCTGTTCAGCCAATTTTCCACATGGCCACCGAGACAAGATTATGTTTCCTATGAACCACCACAAACAGAAAATATTTTCCATCAGTCACTTTGCATAAATAGGGTTTTTAAAGCCTTTATTTACTACCACTTGGGCTCTTGAAGGCACAGCACCACAGTTTTGAAAACCATTAAACTTATTAGACACAGCACTTCAGCCACATTTTTCTTGTAATTTGAAGGCAAATCTGTTTTATGATCCTGCCTACTCACATTCTGGCTTTTCCAGCTCTTTTTCTTTGTGCCAGAATCTAGCCAACAAACTGAAGCAGCAAATGTCTGTTGTACACAAATATATATCATCCCTGAGCCAAAATTTCTGCATGCTGTTTGCAACATCCTCTTTTTTGTACTTTCTGAGAGGAAAACCTGGGTACCACTACCAAAATGCACAGAACTTTGCACCAGATCACAAACATATATGTTTAGCACAGATTTTAATCTACATAGTGGAAGGATTATGATGATGTAAATGATGACAATAACAATCTGTGCTGTGTATTGTATTGGCACTTAAAACTGAGGTAGGAGGTTGTTTTATAGATGCTGTGTGCTCATGAATCAAAAATATCTTGGTTTAATACTGAACATACACAAAGTATGATGGAAGGCTACAAGTAGGAAAAAAAGATACGTGGGAAAGTTTTGGGCATTATAGCTGTGAATCCCAAAATCAAATAATTGGTTTTTTTCTTTTTTCTTTTGAAATAAATAAATATATGAATTTAAATATCAAGATGAGATTAATGTAAGAGGCTTTCTGGATTAGAACAAAGGTCTACTTACTCAAGTGCAGGTTGAGTCATTATTATTATTATTATTATTATTATTATTATTATTATTATTGTGCAATCACTGCACATGACATTTTACAAGAAAAAGAACAAGAAAAAAATTCCCCTGCCCTCAGGCTTACAATCTAGATATCTTGGAGATGGGACCTAAGTCTAATGCCAAATTCATTTATGTTTCATATACATCTTATATACATAGCATGAAAGTAATTTCATACACAATATTTTAAATATTTTTGAATGAAACAAAGTTTTTGCACATTGGATCATGAGAAAGACTATCTCAGCCACCCATGTGGACAATCTGTTGTAGTTCTGGAATGTTTTGGATTTTGGAATTCTGGATAAAGGAGACTCAACCTGTATTCTGTTCACAGGATAGCCAGAGGCAGTGCATGAGAACAATACAACCTTCTCCTCATTCTCACTTCCAGTTTGACTTTCTCCCATTAAATGAACTTTAGTTAGCATGCATTTTAAACACAAGAGTCTTAAATGCACATTTACCAAATCTGCACATTTTATCAGGCACGTTTTTCAAACTTTTGAACATGCTAATTTCCTAATACAAAATGGATCTAGGTGTTTCGCCTTTCGAGTAGACCAGACTAGGAAGATCCTCATATAATAAACCAACAGGATCTATTACAGCCTCATGCAGCCATAACTGGAGTTTTTAACTCACAACTGGAGTTAAAAACAGATTAGCAATAGACTTAACAATGAATCAAGAGAGTAATCAGAGGCTTGAAAAAGAGAAGTCAAAGTGAGGTTGTGACAGATTTGAAATTTGAAGAATGGAGTATTCTGAGAGAGAGATCAGGGGGCATTTTTTGCACATTGAGCAATTGGCATGACTATATTGTGCCTGTCTCTGTGTGTATCTCCCTGTGTGTGTGTGTGTGTGTGTGTGTGTGTGTGTGTGGGTTCATGTAATTTTCTATCTCAGAGAGAGAGAGAGAGAGAGAGAGGAGAGAAATAGACACACACAGAGAGAAATAGACAGAGACAGAGAGACAGATCAGAGGTGAAAATCAATGCTCCTTTCTGGACAATTCTGGATGGGCTCACTCTATCTATTTATCTACCTACCTTGCACTAGTTGGGGTTGCCAAGTCCTAAATAAATTAAAATAAGAGATTAGATGAAAGCGTGATACATAATTAGTGATGAGGTATATACTTTCCTTAAGATGTTTGATACAAGGGACAGGCAATTATGTTTTTCCAGTGTGCCATATCAACCAGTACAACACCAGTACCAATTTGTGCCCTCTGGCTACAATATTCTTTCTTTGATCACAACTCTTCAGGGACTGTGCTGCACAGCTATGGCACTGGTACTGGTGTCCTAGATCGTAACCTCTAGCTAAGCGTAACTCAAGCTATACCTCGTTCCTTTGTACCATAGGACGGCCATATCCCATAGAACCATCATCTTCATGGGCCAAATAAAATGGTCTCACCTAGTTTTCACAGGAAGTGTCCAAATGACATATGAGATGACAGGGAGCAAATCCAGGCCTTTTCAACACCCCAGGGTTTAATCCAGAAGGAAAAAAGGGGACAATTTATCCCAGGTTTGAGGAGAAAATCTGGATATTTGTCCATGTGTGTGGACTGTGCTCTATAGCAACATTGGTATGAGATGGGAATGTGAGGTGAGAGGAACTCAAAATACATATATTCACAAGCATGAGGGGTGGGGTAGTGGAGGAAAAATATCCCTGCAATGGCTATGGCTCATATGGCTGCACATACTGGTGATTTATTGACTACATAGATAATGGGTGTATTCAATAGGGAAAAATTGTGGGACATGTTCTCACAAACTAACTTTGGTCCATGAAGACACGCTACTTGGTTGCTGCAGATTGGGCTAATCTGAAGGTAAACTGGATGTCTTGTCAGTGTAGATGCACCCCTACGGGGTTGAGACGGCCATGGTCACCTTGGTCGATGATCTCCGTCTGGGCATCGACAGGGGAAGCGTGTCCCTGCTGTGCTCTTGGACATCTCAGCGGCTTTCGATACCATAGACCATGGTATCCTTCTGGGACGCCTGGCAGAGGTGGAATCGGGGGCACTGGCTCCAGTGGTTCCGGTCCTACCTCTCCGGGAGGTCCAGATGGTGCAGCTGGGGACGTGTGCCGACGGCGGGCCCTTAAACGGGGTCCCTCAAGGAGCCATTCTGTCTCCCATGCTATTTACATTACATGAAACCGCTGGGAGAGATCATCGGAGGACATGGGGCGCGGGTTATCAGTACGCTGATGACACCCAAATATTTTCTCTATGTCTCCGACTGATGCAGTGACTGGGGATGGCTTCTCCTCTCGTGGCCTGTCCAGAGGTCAGTAATGGGCTGGATGAGGGAAAACCAACTCAGTTGAATCCAGAGAAAACGGAGGTACTGTGATAGGTTCTCCTGGTCCAGGAATGGCGGTGGTTCCACCTGCTGAACGGGTCACGCTCCCTGTGAAGGACTCGTGCGCAGTCTGGGGGTGCTTCTTGATTCGTGCGTCCATCTGACTGCTCAGGTGAAGCGACGGTCAAGAGCACCTGTCATCAGCTTCGGCTTATTCGCCAGCTGCGCCCATCCTGGCCCAGAGGGACCTAGAAACTGTTGTACATGCTCTGGTAACTCGAGACTGGACTTCTGACAATGTCACTCTACATGGGGCAACCCTTATACCAAACTCGGAAGCTGCAAATGGTGCAGAATATGGCAGCCGGCTGGTCACTGGCGTTTCCAGGACCAGCCATATAACCCGGTTTTGAAGCTCTCCATTGGCTGCCCATTCGCTTCCGGGCTCAATATAAGGTGTTGGTGATTATCTAATAGCCCTAAATGGCTTGGGCCCAGGATACCTAAGGACCGCCTCTCCCCATACATCCGCCTCGCCCCTCAGAACGTCTGGGCAGCATTACTGAAGGTGCCTGGGGCTAGTATCCTCCACCACACGGAGGACATTCTCCCACGGCTGCCCCAGCCCTTTGGAATACGTGCCCCTGAGCTCCGCTCGACTACCACCCTGGCCCAATTCAGGAAGGACTTAAAACCTTCCTGTTCAACAGGCATTCCCGACTAAAATCCTGTGGGCCTCCTCCTCTTCCGTGCCAAGAGGTTGGAACTAAGGGGTTTTTAATTCTGTTAGTTTTATTGATGTTTTTATTGATGTATGGTTGCCTGTGTAGTTGTATCTTTTATTGTTTATGGCACCATTGTTTTTTTAACCTATGTTGTAAGCCGCCCTGATCTTGGGAAGGAGCGGGTATAAATAAAATTTATTATTATTATTATTATTAGATAAAAAGTGAGACCAGATCATGTTTTGCTTTGGCTTGACAGAGATGGTCAGTTCTTGAACTGTGCTTTCCAAACATCCTCCCTAGAAAGGACCCCCTCACCAAAAGTCACCCCATTTTCTGCTGTATCATCCAATCAGTAGCTCATTCTTTTCATAGGGACTGAAAAAAATAGTGCCACATATTTCAAAATGATACATTTGCAGGGTACCAGATTAAAAAACCTTTACAGTCTTACAAAACTGAGACCCATTCCTTGCCACTGAGGGAGGTGGGTGGGAGAACAATTCTGATCAAGCTGAGTCAATTTCATTGCTATGAGATGAAAAGCTGATGTTTTTAGCAAATCAAGCAAAATATAATATAAAGACTCTCTCCACCCAGCTAATCAGAGAGCTGTGTCTCTGTGACAGCTAAATTATAGGAGTGCTTTACACACACATTATCTTGTCACAACATAAGAGCTGCCTACTGTGCTAAAGTACCACTTTCTGAAATAACAGTAATTTTCCCCTTATTGCTGGGAGGAAGATAAGGCAGGCAGGTCTTTTCTGCTTAGGGTTCCTCGCAGTATTTTCCTCAGGCAGGTAAACATTAATGCGATATGTAGTTAATCCAATTGTGTGCTGTGTATTTAAACCAAGAGTTGATTTATTTTCATTTGTTAACAGGGACTCCTGGCGATGTGAAAATGTCGAAATGACAGAAATAACTGAATGCAAATGGTTTATTGTAAAGCGCGAGTTTATAGCCTTTGCTAAGGGAGGAGGGATTCGGCATTATTTACCACAGCCATCAACAAAGCACATCCCAGCCCTCCAACTACACTACTGAATTGTCACCCCTGAATTTTGGTGGTGGTACAGCAGTAGTCACTCCCCCCTCATTTACTTTAATACAATTTGCACCCTATTCACTTCATTTTAAAGGTACATTTTAAAATGGCAACAAGGAGGGGTTGCTTATGCCTCTACACCCGCTGATAACATGGCAACAAATCCAAGGATAAAGGTGGCTGCAAAATGTTTAGGAAGCCGCCTACACTACAACGGCCCTTTGCTGTCTGCCTTTTTAAACTATAGAACAGACCGATGAATCATGCAAGGTTCTATGGGTGTTGAATGTCAGAAGGACTGACATAAGTTCAGATGAATGAGACGTGGTTCACATGTTTCCTCCCCCTTTCATTTACAGGGTGTGGGGATTAGAAGTTCCCAGTTAGCAATAAAGTTCCCTTCAGTGCTGTATCTGAACTCATTGAATAGTAACTATCAAACCAAGATCAACCCATAGGTTGGTGGTACATCATGGTACAGAAGCCTCTGCTTTTGGTGGTTTTCCAGACAGCAGCAGCTATAATTAATAACCCTATTGCAGTCAATGGGAGAAAAATCCCTTGGATATGAAGAGGCCATCGCTTTGAGGCTCATTTGGGGGGGGAAACCAAGGTTTTGTGTTTTTGTTTTTAAACATTTACATACAATATGCAATTAGAGTGTTTTTTCTAAACTGTTTAAGAGGGCATTGCAGTATCTAAAGAACATGGCCAGTGCAGAAATAATTATTTCTTTTGGAGATAGCTGAGTGGATAAATGTGGAACAGAATAGCAATTTGCACACTGCATTATTCCATCCATATTTTAATATATTATTTTAGCATTTTAGTGGTTGGTTTTATGTTTCATTTTTAAATATATATATGTCTGCTATTCTGCCCTTGGTGGAAAAGGGCTTTATAATGCGCTTGTTGTTATTCATTCAGCCAATGCCATGCCCATTCAAAACTGTTGCATTTAAATCTGCCTTTTAAGATTTCTGCTCTACCTCCTCTTACTTAGTGATAAAGTTTTATACAAATATATGAATGTTATATTGAAATTTTAGTCTTGTAAGATTTAGACTGTAGAAAAAATGCAGTTTGACACTTCATGGATTCATCCTACAGAATCCTGGGGTTTGTTTTTGGGAGGCAGCAGCACTCTTTGGCTGAGAAGGATAAAGAAAAATCCCAGGATCCATAGCAGGAGATACAAGCACTTAAAGTGGTGTCAAGCTGCATTGTTTCTACATTTCAGAGAGGGAAAGAGAGAGAGGGAGAGGGAAAGAGAAAGAGAGAGGGGGAGGGAGGGAGGGAGGGAGGGAGGGAGGAGAGGGAGAGAGAGAGAGAGAGAGAGAGAGAGAAGAAAGACATTCCCTCTTCTATTTATGAAGGATTAAATATATTTATTGTATTGGGTTAACAGTGAACCACACCCCACCCACCATTCTTTCACCTTAATACTGTTTCTTCACTTTCCAGTAAGACTGCCACTGTCAACCCAGATACTATGCTTATCTGCTCTGGCATGTACTGAGTTCTTTACCAAGAGGATGATATGAGAGAAGGCATGTTTGGACTCTGATTAAATCTTATCAGATCACCTCATGGTTCTTCAGAGACCAGCAAACTGGGTGACCAGATGTCATAACAACAAAGGAGGACAAGGCACCACAAAATGTAGGAGAGCAAGAAAAATGTACAGTGGAACCTCACCTATGCGGGGATCCGCTTGGACCCCCCGCATAAGGCAAATGAATGGGGCTCGTGTACACGGTGGTGTGGCATGTGCACGCGGCAGCCACGCGTGCCATTGAAAGTATATAAGCATGGCTTCCACATAAACTGGGAAGCCGCGTATGGAGTGCCCATGTATGGAGCGGGCCCACTGTAGATATTACAAAAAAAAAAAAAAAAAAAAGCTAAAACACTAATATAACTCATGCCTGTTCCTAATGCTCAAAATGGAGGGCATTTTGAAATTCCTCCTGGACAGAAGGCTGAAATGTAAGACATGTACAGAAAAAGGAGGACTTCTGGTCACCCTGCCTGCAAATCATTTCATCCATTTCAGATACAGGGTGGCTTATTACAAAACAGTTGTGCCTCAAAAACATACAACATTGTCTAGAAATTAAGTGTGGACTGTTAAGACGTGAAGACTTCTACTTGACTCTTTAAATTCAGTAAAGACTTAGAGTAATACATTTCAGCTTCTACGTGCTTTCTTTTAAGATATGAAAGTTAAAGGGAAGGCTGCAATGATCATTCTTTTCTGTGACTATAAAGCTGTAACCTGTGTACTGAAATCTCATAAACTGTTCACTTTCAGCCATTGAGGCATCTGATACACTGGGTGAGATAATGCCTTACTAACTAGGTTTTTAAAATTGACATCTTTGTATTGTTAGGTGAACTGATTACAGATGTAGTAGGGTATTATTGCAGTTCATACACACACACACACACACGCACACACAGTCAGCACTTCTTATACATGGATTTTTTATACACAGATTCAAGCATAGCAAAATTTGATAAATTTCAAATATCAAACTTTGATTTTCCATTTTTTATAAGGGACACAATTTTTGCTATGTCATTATATTTAACAGGACTTCAGCATACACAGATTTTGTTATCCACAGGGGATCTTGGAACCAAACCCCAGCATATAACAAGGGTCCTAGTCAGAGTAGGCAGGATATAAATAAAAGTTATTATGATTATTATTAGGTATGCCACAACATTTGATTGTCCTGATGCAACTATTTGTTGTTGTTGTGTGTCTTCAAGTCATTTCTGACTTATGCTGACCCTAAGGTGAATTTATCTTCGGTTTTCTTGGGCTGAGATTGTGTAATTTGACTATGGTTACCCAGTAGATTTCCATGGCCAAGTGGAGAGTTGAACCCTGGTCTCCAGATTCAGAGTCTAATGCTCAAACTGTTACAGCATGCTAGTCCTTGAACTATAGATCATTCTAAAAGAAATGGGGGTGCCACAACACTTGATTGTCTTGATGTGTAACCTGTACTTAGAACAAGAGGGCACTGTAAGGCCAGGACGTGAGGAAACATAATAGTTTCAAATTCTCTCTCTCTCTCTCTCTCTCTCTCTGTGTGTGTGTGTGTGTGTGTGTGTGTGACAATGCTCCATTTATCACCTATCTATTTAATTTACACACTGAACATATCATATGGAAAGTTGAATTAGACTCAGACAAAGTAGGTGTGAAAACTGAAGGAAGGAACCTCAACAGTTTAAAATATATAGATGATACCATACTAATAAGAGGAAATAGCAAAGACTTGGAAAAACTGTTGAGCAAAGTCAATGAAGAAAGTGCAAAAGTAGGGATATATCCAAATATTAAGGAAACAAAAATAACGATCACAGACAGTTTATATAACTTTATAGTGGATGGTGACATCAAAATAGTTAAGGACTTTCTATACATTAGCTCAGTCTTTAATCAAAATAGAAGTCAAGACTAAGATTTGGAAGGGTAGCTATGAAGGAATCAAATAAGATCTCCAAGTCAAGATATATCATTAAATACCAAAGTTGGGATTATTCATGCCATTTCTGATTTCTATGTATGGATGTAAAGCTGGACAGTGGGGAAAGCTTACAGGAAAAAAAAAACTCATTTGAAATGTGGTTCTGGAGAAGAGTTCTACAGATATAGTGGATTTTCAAAATGACAGATAAAGGGATCCTAAACCATATCAAGCCTGAATGCTCTCTAGAAGCCAAAATGACTAAGATTATCTATGATTATCATACTTTGGACTTATCATGAGAAGATAGGACTCATTAGAAAAGACAACAGTGCTTGGCACAGTGGAAAGCAGTAGGAAAAGAAAAAGACTGCATTACAGGTGGAATTACTCATAGCTATGGAAATCCAGAATTGGGGGATTTGAATGAATGCAAAATTGTCAGGCATTAGAAGTTGAAAGGCTGATAATACATCACTTTGTACAATGGCAGCAATAATTACTTCCTGGCATCCTAAAGGAGAATGAAATTGTCACTTAGCCCTTACTTTTGATGCCTAAGCAAGAGTTCCCTCTTGTATGTTTTTAATTTGTTTTTGTTTCTAACTTATTAATATTTTCATGTTTACAAGATTACTGGCTTTTTAAAGTATAAATTTATGCATCAAATAAATAAATTATTGGTGTGTGTGTGTGTGTGTGTGTTTGTGTGTATTTCTGGTATAGTGCAAGAGTTTTTAGTTACTCTATATGTGCTACTGCCCTCTACTGCTTGGAATTTGAAGTTAGGATTCTGATTTTATGTGTTACCTTGAGCAGTTAGTCTTTGGCAAAGGCTGAAAAATATGTCTATAAATATCCATTTCAGCTATTAAATATATTATTTTTAATGCTGCAGTCCCATATAGGTTTACTCAGAAGGAAGCAACTTTCTATTTACAATGTTTAGACTACAGCCTGTTTTTGAATCTTCAATAGAGTTAACTTTGCACCAAAACTGTATGTTCTTAAGAACATCTAATAATATTGTTGCAATCAAATTTAGAAAACAGGTTATTTGATTCTTTCTAAATAGAAGAATGGTTGTCATAGCTAATATACAGTCTCAGAGGCAGATTGTCATATTCCAATTTCTCAAATTCAGGCAGTTAATTTACAAACTGTGCAAATTTGCAAAGTGTACATAATATGTAAATAGAACATATTATTTTTTTCCATCTTTTTATACCACTATGTTTCAGCCCTAGTACTGTACCTTTGCAAGTATGCATATAATTCACATAATATGCAGACTGAGCATATTACTTTTTCTTTCTTTTTCTCTATGGTGCAGGCAAAGTGGTAGAAAAAGACAGCACTATCTTTCATCCCAAGAATCAGTGTGGTTTGAGTGTTGGACCAGGACACAGGGAGACCAAGGCTCGAATCCCTGCTTGGCCATGGAAGCCTTCTGGATGACATTTGGCAGGTCATACTTTCTCAGCCCCAGAGGAAGGCAAGGGCAAACCTCCTCTGAAAAAATTCTGCCAAGAAAATGCCATAAGAAGTTCACCTTATGGTAACCATGAGTCAGAAATGCCTTGAAACCCCACAGCAATACAACATGTTTCACTTTTGTGCCATTTATATAACAAGCTGTGGTCTGAGAGGAACAGTATAGTGTGATCGGTGGAATGATAGACTTGGAACAAGGAGACTTAAAACACCTCTCCAGATATTGTTGGACTAGTTTCCATAATTTTTGACCACTGCTTTGTTTGGCTGGGACTAGAGATGCTACAGTGCAAATGAACCCCAAGTCTACGAAAGCTTATGCTACAACTTATTTTGCACAGTTAGTTTCAAAGTATTACAAGATCCCTTGGCAAACTGATATTACAGACTAATGTGGCTATGTCTCTGAGTAATCACAATGATATTTTGTCATGCACAGATACATCCAATAATATTTTCATTAGATCACTGTTGCCTTCAGTTTTTCAAGTCCTGTGCAAACCGTACTGTAAGATAGGTCAAGCTGAGAGAAATCAGAAAAAGAACATGCAAAGCAGCATACTAGGTTATCTTCTTCCCCACTTTATCTCCAGAACAAACAACCCTCTGAAGTTGGTTAGGCTAAGGAGGATCACAGTCAAGGAAATATACAGCTCCCTTTCTCTTTCAAATTTGTTTTTACAACAAACAACCAGGGACATAGCCAGGATTTTGGTAAGGGGGGGTCCAGACTAAGTGGCACCATTATAATGGGGTTTGGGTGCGGCAGTGTGGCAGCACACACCATTCATTTTATCTAATGGAAGGGGGGTCTGGACCCCAAGGACCCCCTCCCCCTTGGCTACGTCCCTGAAACAACCCTCAAAGTAAATACAGTGGGAGGGAAAGAATGAGGAGCTACTGGATGTTCAAGCTAAAACACCAAGAGTCCATTTGTTTCCTACATTCACCTTAAGATGTCCACAAAGAAATGCTCAAAAAGCAGTCCATCACAGACATCCACATAGATGCATCAGTGAATTTAAAACTCTGGAAAATCTGTGCGTCATCTGAATAAATTAGATAATGAAAACCTAGATCTGAAAGAAGAAATCTAAGATGAAGGATATATAATGAGAAAAGAAGAGAGCTCAAAACTGATCCTTGGGGCACTCCTATAGATACAGGAAAAGCTTTTGAAGAAGATTCCTAAAATTAAACAGAGGAGGAATGGTCAAACAAACAAACAAAAATTACTCCAGGGCAAAGCATTCCTCATTATCCCCAATTATGCTGACTGTGGTGGTAAAATCTGAGGCTGCAGACAGGATCATCACAGACATTTGACACTGAGCCTTTGCCACTAGACTATCATTTACTACAGGAGTCAAGGCTGTTTCAGTGGAGTGACCTATAGGAAACACTGACTGAAATGGGTCAAGGAGGCAATTTGTAGTCAGATAAGGTATCAGTTGGGAAAGGGCATCTCTCTCTAAAATTCTGGAATAAATTGAGAGAAGAGAGACTGGACAATGTTTAGCACAAAGGGAAGGGCCCAGAGAAGGTTCCAGTATAGGAGGATGCATGATGCAAACTTTGCCTGGGAAAATGTCCCTTGAAAAAGAACAATCCACCAAATGGGTTATATGAGGTGGAAGCAGCAGCAAAAAGACTGGATAAAGAAAGGAGGGGAAGGGGTCAGTAGGACAGGAATTGAAGGAAGAAGACAACACAATCTGACCCATGAATGGCTCTGTAAGAGAAGGAAAATTAAACTCTGCCCATAAAGGTAAAGACATAACCTGGCACAATGGCTGTGGTAAATCAAGTGATGTCAGTGGAGGAGGAGAATCATATACAACAAATGAATTAACAATTGAGGTCATCTTCTGACCAAGGCCAAGTCATTTACAGACAGATCTTGAACTTCTTTTTGTACAATATTGCCAAAATCCGACCATATCTCTCCGCCTCTACTGCCAAGATCCTGGTCCATGCCCTAGTGGTCCCACGACTTGATTACTGTAACATCCTCCTGGCTGGGCTTCCTCTTTCTCACCTCCGTCCTTTAATCTCTGTCCAGCATTCAGCTACACGCATTATCGCATCCACCCACTGCTCTGACCACATCTCTCCTGTGTTGCCATCCCTTCACTGGCTCCCCCTCCCTTTCCGTATTCAGTACAAGCTCCTGCTGTCAACGTTTAAAGCCCTCCATGGGCTGGCCCCTCCTTACTTATCAGACCTTCTTTCTCCTCACCTTCCCACCAGGGCCCTCCGTTCTGGTAATCAAGGTCTGCTGTCCCAGCCCAGGATTTCCTCTGCCCCATCTCGGATTTGCCCCTTTTCACTCGCTGTCCCTCACTCCTGGAACCTTCTTCCCCCGTGAGCAAGGGCCATCACTTCTTTAACCAGCTTCAAAACAGAGTTGAAGACCATCCTGTTCAGAGAAGCGTTCCCAGGCATTGCATAATTGTTGCTTGCTATTTGATGTTCTTTTGGTGCCTGTTTTATCGAATCATTTCCTGTATTGCTATGTACTTTATATGTATTAGCCTACTAGCCCCACCACCTTTTCCTTCTCCTTTTATCTCATGTCTTTTTAGATTGTAAGCCTGAGGGCAGGGAACCGTATAATTAAAAAGATTGTATGTATAGCGCTGTGTACATTTACAGCACTTTATAAATAAAGGTTAGTAGTAATAATAATAATAATAATAATAATAATAATAATAATAATAATAAAGAACTCTGATCATAGCCAGTCAACAGACTCAGTAAAGTGTACTGGCAAATAACTGATGAGGCACATGGGCTTGAGCTTAAATCTTCTCCTGCAAATAGGATTGTTGAGATTCATCCATGTGAGCCTAATAAGTTATACAAACAGTCCTCAAATTTTGAGGCAATTGACTCGAACCCTGATGTTAGCCATGGTTTGAGAAACTTTGACAGAAAGGAAGAGGAGATTTCTAGACAGCTCCTCTGGTCAATTCCTGCTATTTTGAGAATCTACCTTCTTGAGACTGCACTGCAACCAGTTTAAAGCAGCATGCAAAAGCAGGGGCCAACAGCACACAGTGAAAAACAGAACTAAATAAAGTTTATTTTCAAGGATGCACCCAGACATTTCTCCCTTGTCTTGAGATCTGGAGAGAGGAGGCAGGCCCTGAGACCTAGGAACCCTACTTGCATTTCATCCTGAGAAAAGGAAAGAGAGAATGAACTTTGCTTCCTAACGCCAGTTCCCAATGGCACACAAAGAGAGGCAGCCATTTCCATTATTACTGTTCCCTGAAGAATTTTTGCTGCTAAATTTACAGGCCCCAGAAGATATGTGATTAGATAAGCTTTCCGTAATTTACAAGTTTTTAAGATGTCAGAGATTTGTGCCAGCAGGATTTTGTGATTAAAAAATATGTATCTTCAAAAATTCAGATATGTTTAGAGTTTCTTGAAATAACAGCCCCCATTTAATAATATACATAATATGTCTGTACTGGAATAAACATTCCCCCCACCTGTGCAAGATATATTACAGGGTCTCTGTGTATGAAATAATGCCATTCTAGTTTATCCTTCTTGTTATTACGCTGCTGAACTTTAAAAAAATATTTCCAATGTGCCAAAGGAAGGGGAAGAGGCTTCAGCACTTTACATGAGGCCGCCCGCCTCGGTGGGCCAGCCCGGTTGCCGATGGGGGATGTCCTCACGGCGGTAAATGGCCCCGCCTGGCGAGTGGCCTCCCAGAAGCCCTTGCGCGGGGGCCGCTCAAGCCGGCATTGGCTCCAGGTGGGAGCCAGGGGCAGGATTTCCGCCCGCGATGCTGGGACTACAAGTCCCAGTGGGCATCGTGGGCGGAAGGGGCCTCCCATTGGGCGGCGTCATCAAGCGGCGCCGCCCGTGATTGGAGGGAGGGCTGGGAGGCGGGCTCTACAGCCCTTCCCAGGCCTCCCATTGGGCGGTGGGCCTATAAAAGGCCCACGAGGCGCCAGGGCGAGCACCATTTTCAGGGAGCTCACCTTGGAGCAGGAGCTCCCTTTGTTGCTGGGTGACATTGTTGCTGGGCCGCCGCCGCCGTCACCGCTACAGCTCCCGCGGCTGGGCACCATCGCCGCCACAACCGCTGCCGCCACAGTGGCCGCCACCACCTCCGCCTCCATCACTGCAGGTCAGGCCAGGCCGCCCCCTCCCCCCCGCCAGCTCAGGCGTGCACTGGAAAGAGAGGGGCCAGGCCTCTCTATATTAAATAAAATAAAATAAAATAAAGGGGTGGCGCACGGCTCTTTGGAGAGAGATGTAGAAGTGTGTGTGTGTGTGTGTGTGTGTGTGTGTGTGTGTGTGTATATATATACACACATACACACACACACAATTATATACACACACACACACACACACACACACACACACACACATACACACTTCTACATCTCTCTAGCTGGTCATACATAATTTTAGAGGCGCCCACCATGCTTTCCAAATGAAGTGGCACTCAAGACCAGACACGCCCACCAACAACAAGGGGCAGGTCAGGCCAGCCCAGGAAATCTTGGGCCGAGTTGGCACCACGTTCCAAGCAAAAGAGGCCGGCTGAGGCCCCTAGTCCTGCTCCTGCTCAGCCCAAGAGGCGGAGGGCCCGGCCTTCGGCTCCGGCCGCACCTCCAGACAGGGAAGACACCTTACTGACTATGCAGCAGACCATGCATCAGTCCATTACAGAGCTAATCAAGGAGATCCAGGAGAGCAGGAGCTGAGCGCCGCCACCAGCTGGGAAGAAGAAGCGGTCACACCGGGCTTCTTCCTCTAGCAACTCCAGTGATGCGTCCGGAGGTTCCACGTCTTCAGCGGACTCCTCTGCCAGCTCTGTAATTTCTCTCCCTGCGGCTCCACGGCCGACTGCTCCACCGAGCCAATGTCAGACGGCTAGTCACAATACGGGGGATGCGTCGCCGGTTCCTGCCTTGCCCCCTGGCGACGCGTCGGCTGTGGTCGGTGAGTGCTCGGGGCCCAGTTCTTCCAGGGACCACTACTGGCTAGAGGGTGCGCTGGTCTGGGTGGACCAACAGGATTCCAGTTTTCCCAAGTTCTCCAGGGGAGAAAACCCACCGGGCATCCACCTCTCGAACAGAGTCAGGAGAAAGATCCTCAAGGGATACTTCATTGATGTTTTCACCCTCCTCAGGCCTAAGGGGGAGGAGGTCAGGGCGGTGATGTCCGACAAGAAAGACAAGAAGGGCCGCAGACCTCCCCCAGCAGAGCACACCTTCCTCAATTGGGTAGAGGGGTTTGGCGTGTTCACGGCAGTGGTGTCCATGGCTTACCGAGAGAGGGGGTGGCATCTCACCAGTCACATGCTCAATGTGCTCAGGGCCCGATCCATTGGGGGGGATGCTGCTGCCATTGCTTACGACACAGCCTTCCACCAACGGGCTTCCCAGAGCGGGTCGGACAGATGGGATCTCATTGAGAGTGAGATCTTGCTGACTGAAGTGGGTCCCCATGCAAAAGCCAAGACCCCGGCCAGGTGGCAGGGAAGGCGGGATCCTAAGAGGCTCGTTTGCTGGGAATTCGGGGAAATGTGTCCGCCCTCAATGCAAATTTGACCATTGCTGCGAACTGTGCTTTGGCCCCCATGCCAAGGTTGCCTGTTCACGCACCACGGGGCCCCAACAGCCCTTTCGCTCGGGACGCCCCGCCCCGGCAGCTTTCGGGAGGAAAGGAGCCCAGGGCTCCGATTCCGGAAAGGTGGGGGGTCCCCAGTGAGTCGTCTCAGGCTGCCTCATCCATTTTTGGGCTGGCCGACACCCCTGTCCGTCCCGGGGCCCTTCTCCCCCTGCTGGAGTGTTACCCTGATAAGCGGGCGGCCTCCCTCCTTGCGCTGGGTTTCACTGAAGGCTTCAGGATCCCGGCCTCAGGTCCCAGGCTGCCCTCTGATGCCCACAATCTCAAATCCGCCCGTGACATGCCCCAGGTCCTCCTCGACAAGGTCAACAAAGAGATTTTGGTGGGCAGGGTAGCGGGCCCTTTCTCCTCGCCGCCCATGCCCAACCTCAGGGTTTCACCTTTGGGTGTGGTCCCCAAAAAGGCTCCCGGAGAATACCGGCTCATTCATCACCTGTCATACCCCCTGGGGGAGTCGGTCAACGATGCTATCCCTCCTGAATTTTGTTCTGTCCGGTATGCCACTTTTGACCAGGCGGTCAGGTTGATCCGGTCCTGCGGGCGGGGGGCACTCATGGCCAAGTGTGACATCCAGTCGGCCTTCCACTTGTTGCCAGTACACCCTGATGATTTTTGCCTCTTGGGCTTCAAGGTGGAGGGAAGCTGGTATTTTGACAAGGCCATGCCTATGGATTGTTCAGTCAGCTGCTCGGCCTTTGAGACCTTCAGCACCTTCCTCGAGTGGAAGGTAAAACGCAGGGCAGCTTCCCCTTTGGTCACTCACTATTTGGACGATTTCCTGTTCATGAGGGAGGCACACACCACCACATGCTCCAGGCTTCTGGCCACCTTCCAGGACCTGGCTCAGGAGCTTGGTGTGCCTCTGGCCCCCAACAAAATGGAGGGCCCTGCCATGTCCCTAACTTACTTGGGCATTCAGCTCGATTCTGTGGCTGGCATGTCTCGGCTCCCCTCCAATAAGCTGGAGGCGCTCCACATCAAGATCAGGGCCATGCTCACGGCCGACAAGGCGACATTAAAGGACATCCAGTCCTTGCTTGGCCATGCATGCAGGGTGGTTTCCCCGGGCAGGGCCTTCTGTGCCAGACTGGCCAGGATCACCACGGGAGTCATGGGTGCCCATCACCACGTCCGCCTCACCTGGGGCATAAAGCAGGACCTGGCTGTGTGGGAGAGATTTCTCAGCCATTTCAATGGGGTTTCCATTTGGCAGCGCTCATGGGACCTGGGCCAAGGCCTCCAGATTCATTCCGACGCAGCGGGCAGTTTGGGCTTTGGGGTTTATTTCCAAGGTCATTGGTGCACCCAGCGTTGGCCAGAGCAGTGGGCCAACAGCGACATCATCCGTGACCTGACTTTCCTCGAGCTCTTTCCAATTGTGGTGGCCATCCACCTGTGGGATGAGGCATTTTCCAACAAGGCTGTTTGTTTTTGGTGTGACAACCAGTCGGTTGTGAACATCATCAACAAACAGAGCTCCAAGTCAGAAAGGGTTATGCAGTTGGTCAGGCACTTCGTGCTTCGTTGCTTACAGAAAAACATCACCTTCAGGGCCTGTTTTGTTCCAGGTTTAGAAAATAATGTTGCAGATTCTCTTTCCCGTTTTCAGGAATCCAGGTTTCATCTGCTGGCGCCTGGGGCAGACCCCCTGCCCACCCCTTTCCAGGACGAGCTTTGGGAGGTTGGCAAGCTGATGTGATGCAGGGTATCCTGACTTCGGTGGCTCCAGCCATCCTTAGAGCCCACTATAGAGCCATGTCAAAGCTGCAGGTCTTCTTCAAGGCAGTCAACCTACAGCCACACTGGCCACTCCAGTCCCAAAATGTCCTCCGATTCCTGGTGTGGCTAAGAAGGACGGGAACTTCGCCTTGGACCATGTCAGTCCATTTGGCGGGGATATCCTTCTTCTCCAAAGCTGAAGGACACCCGGATCCTTGTGCCTCCTTCCAGGTCAAAAAGACACTCGAAGGGTGGAGGAGGACACACAGATCCAACAAGGACGGGAGACTGCCCATCTGTTTCATGCTCCTGGGCAAACTGATAGGACAGTTGCCTTCGGTTTGCGTCTCCCCTCAGGAGGCAGACCTGTTCAGGGAGCATTCATCACGGCCTTCTTCGGGGCCTTCAGGGTGGGCGAGCTGGTTCCAACATCCAGGGCCGACGGGTCGGGGCATGCCTTGCAGATTGGTGATGTGTAATTTGCCCGTAATGTTGTATATTTAGTTCTTCGCAGGTCCAAGTGTGATCAGCTCGGAAAAGGAACAACCATTGAGCTGGGGAGGCTCCATGGCTCCCACCTATGCCCGGTAAAGACGCTTCAGTGATTTGTGGCGGCGCGCCCCAAGACGGGAGGACCCCTGTTCATACATGCCGATGGATCACCACTGATGCGGTACCAGCTGGTGTCGGTTCTAAGGATGGCCCTGCAGAGCTTGGGACTGCCGCCTTGTGAATTCGGGGGTCACTCATTCAGGATCGGGGCTGCCACATCCACAGCTCAATGTGGAATGACAGTGGACAATATAAAGAGACTGGGCAGGTGGAAATCAGGGGCTTATGCGGGCTACATCCACCCGAACAAGGACGCTTGCAACTCTGGTTGTTCGGGGTTGTAGGGTTGGCGGAAGGCAGTGCCTGCCTTCAGTGGTAGTTGCATAGGTCTTGGATCTGGGGGGGCGTGGTTTCCAGGGCTGCGTAGCGCTGGCTCGGGAGTCCATCCGGACACGGGGGTGCTGCAAGCGAGGCGGTGTTGCCATTGCGGGGGCATCACCGATACAGCGTCCCCCGGTGACAAGGGATAGTTATGTGTTGAGACACATCGGCGGAGATGTGATCAATTGCTTGGGCGGCCGTTGGAACAAGGGCGTAAAAGGAAATCCCTTGCCATCCCGAAGCTTGGAGGCGACCAAGCTGTGGTTCATCCAGTCAGCACCGGGCTGTTGGATGACTGATCCAGACCTCATGCATTGGGCCAACCCTACCTATGATTTCATATAGCTTTTGTTATGCTAATAAAGTTGTGGCCTTTCCTCCAAATATGTGTTTTTCTCTATCTGTCCGCGTCGGCGTCCCTCTGAGGCAACTTCCCACTTTGATTGCCATGGCTCCATTCTAGAGAATCCTGGAATTTGTAGTTTTGTGAGGCACCAGCACTCTTTGATAGAGAAGGCTAGATCTTGTAAAACTACAGACCCCAGGACTGAGCTATGGGACTTAAAGTGGTGTCAAACTGCATTATTTCTATGTGTATGTATGTCTACATACATGAAGTTGGAGTCAGCAGCCAGCTCTTTGTAAGATTCCAGAGTTAATGTTTGGGGAAATAAGTTTAGGTATCACTCATCTTCTATGGATATTGCTCCAGTACTTCAGTGCCATGGGGAAATTGTGCTACTATGAACAATTGCAGACAGTGTGGGTGAAGATTGCTTAGCTTTGTTGCTGTAGCCAGTTTTCTTGAGTTCTACCCCCTCATGGCTTTTTTAAAAAATGGATACGAGAACAGAAGTCAAATCTGCATGTATGATGCTATGAATTTAAAACAGTTGATGCTGAAGCTTCATGACGTCTGCATTGAGCACCAGCACAAATAAAGGATAAATGAAATGGAACTGTTCAAGATGGGATATCAGATAATGCTTTTCAAGTACAGAAATGCTCCTCTAAATCCTGTGGGAATTGCAACACTATTTGTAAATGATTGGTGCTTATGATGCTATAATAACTGTGTGGGTATTGCTATAAAATGAAACTTCCTGCTTGACAGAATAGCATTTGCAGGCAAAAATGGGCAAAATACCCTGAAACAGATTCAAGTAGGATTTCCCCCCCACATAAATATGGAATTGTTTTCAATTTAAAGCTGACCCAGCCCCTGCAGAAGTTTAGGCTTAAACGCTATTGTGAGTCTCAGCTAAAACAGACACACTGAATCAATAGTACCATCTTCCCATTATTACAATGGGCCTACTACAGTTAGGACTAGCAATGGGATTTAGGATTAATGAAACAGTAAAAGTAGAGAAGGAAATTAGCCACAATTTTACTACTAACATCTTCCCAACCAGACACATGAATTGCACAATTGGATTGCCTGGATTTAGGGGATTGGTATATGACAAGCCTGTCTCAGACATTTCTGGTGATTTTGTGGTGTGAACCTGGAATCCTTTACATGCACAATATGCACTCTCCCACCAAAATCCAGCCCATCCCCATTTTGGAATAACAATTTCTTTGAGAAAGTCAATGAGTGGTAAACCAGCTGATGCATATAGTGTATAGATACAACCAATGCACACCACATAATTCTATGGAAGGAGTGCTTCTGTTCATGTTTGAGTGCAGTCTTTGCATGTGTTGACCTTATATATGGAAGAAAGCAATAGGAGAGGGCAAAAGGGCAGTCATGAAGAAAATTTGGTAGGTGGGAATGTTGTATCAGTTAAAATTCCCTCCTTCTCCATGCAGTTGTTGATGCCATTGGAGCCCTTTCTTCCTCTCTTTCTGGTCACCTTAAGAACAAGGGATACTGAATCTGGGCTCACTTGAATTCTGAAGCTAACACATTCTACATTCTACATGTGCCTTATTTTTACAACACAATTCCTCTATCTTCTTAATACGTTGCTTACAGTTTTTTCAATCCCTCTGCAGATCCCCTATTGCAAGCCAATAGGAGGTAAGCACCTCAGTTTTACAATATCCACCTACACAGAGTTCTTAAATGAAATATCGATGATGGAAGACTAAAAAGAATAAAAAAATAAGATTATGTTTTACTGACATGGCCCTTCATGCCATTGAATTTATCTCAGCCTCCAAAGATTTTAATTTTTTATCAGGAATTAATTAAGCTTTCTCTGTCTACTTGATAGCAAGAATATTAATGTAATATTCACCTGTCTGGCAGTAAGATTATTAGTAAATTGGAGAGTTTGTTATCTATTCAGGAAAGGTCTTTACTTTATGTAAATTAAAGCTCTTCTCCTCTCTGGAGATTTTGTCCTTCAGGCTCTGTGGCATCTTGAATATCAGACTCCAGTTTGCAACTTCAGTAACAGAATGTACTTGGTGAACTACAAAAGAGTGCATATCATAATATGATTGCCAACTAGGGGAGTAGTGATGTCCCAGCAGTTTGGATTATGACATCTTTAAAACTGTAATAACAGTCTGTCCCTCTCTCTGTCCACACATTAAAAACATTTCAAACTGGCTTTCGAGCGGGCTATGGAGTTGAGACTGCCATGGTTGCCTTAGTCGATGATCTCCGTCTGGGCATGGACAGGGGAAGCGTGTCCCTGTTAGTGCTTTTGGACATCTCAGCGGCTTTCGATACCATCGACCATGGTATCCTTCTGGATTGCCTGAGGGAGTTGGGTATCGGGGGCACTGCTTTGCAGTGGTTCTGTTCCTACCTCTCGGGTAGATTCCAGATGGTGGAGCTGGGGGACTGTCGCTCCGATAAGAGGGCCCTTACATCTGGGGTCCCTCAGGGAGCGATCTTGTCCCCCATGCTATTCAACATTTACATGAAGCCGCTGGGAGAGATCATCCAGAGACACGGGGCGCGGTGTTATCAGTACGCTGATGACACCCAAATATGTTTCTCTGTGTCTTTGACTGATGCAGTGACTAGGGATGGCATCTCTCCTCTAAATACCTGTCTGGAGTTGGTAATGGGCTGGATGAGGGAAAACAGACTCAGTTTGAATCCAGAGAAAACGGAAGTACTGGTGATAGGCTCTCCTGGCCCGGGGAAGGAAATTTTTCCACCTGTCCTGAATGGGGTCAAGCTCCCTGTGAAGGACTCTGTTCATAGTCTGGGGGTGCTTCTGGACTCGTCGCTCCACTTTACATCTCAGGTGGATGCGACGGTCAGGAGCACCTGTTATCAGCTTCGGCTGATACGCCAGCTGTGACCCTTCCTGGGCCGGGGGGACCTTGAAACTGTGGTACACGCTCTGGTAACCTCTCGGTTGGATTTCTGTAACACGCTTTACATGGGATAACCCTTGTACCAAACTCGGAAGCTTCAATTAGTGCAGAATATGGCAGCCAGACTGGTCACTGGTTGTCCCAGGGCCAGTCATATAACACCTGTTTTGAAAGATCTTCATTGGCTGCCCATTCGCTTCTGAGCACAATACAAGGTGTTGGTTATAATCTATAAAGCCCTAAATGGCTTGGGCCCAGGGTACTTGGAAGACCGCCTCTCCCCATACAATCCGCCCCGTACTCTCAGGTCGGGCGGGAAACATCTTCTAAGAATTCCAGACACACGCTATAGTGTAACTCAGAGGGCATTTTCCATTTCAGCCCCTCAACTCTGGAACACCTTGCCTGACGAGCTCCGCACAGCCACCTCCCTCGATGCTTTTAAAAGGACTCTGAAGACCTTCCTTTTTCACCAGGCTTTTCCCCCATGAGCTCTTTTGTGATCCTTCTCCCCTTCTGGCGATGTACATATGCATTTTCTCTTGTCAGCTATGTGTATTGGGATTTTTATGATGTTTTAACTGTTTTTATATTGTATATGTGGGGGGTTGGAGGGGTTTTTGTCGTTTTATATTGTTTTTATATATCTTGTACACCGCTGTGATCATTGAGGAATAGCGGTATAGAAATAAAAAAA
>NC_056522.1:287459975-287483210 GCF_019175285.1 Sceloporus undulatus | reverse complement strand
TATTATTATTATTATTATTATTATTATTATTATTATTATTATTATTATTATTATAAAATTATATAGCTGAAGGGATCCCAAGGGGCATCCAGCCCTCTGCTTTGCAGGGATACAGAGCTAAAGCACTCCTGAGAGGTCAGTGCCCAACAAAGCCAGCACCTCCCAAGGCTATCTGTTCCACAAAAAGTTCTGTCAAGAACTTCACAAAGTTTAGGTAGAATCTTTTTCCCCCCTTGCTGCTTGAATCCATAGGTTTTGTGTCCTAATCTTTGGAGCTGCAGAAAACAATCTTGCTCCATCTTTTGCATGACCTTTGATATTTAAAGATGGCTGTATCATACCACTTCTCACTTTTCTCTTCACCAAGGTAAACATATCCAGCTCCCTAGGCTGTTCCTTGTGGAACCAGTTCCTCTTGACATTTGTTTATTCCTTTTAGAATTTGTCGCGGCAAAGAGACGCAGAGACAGGAATGGGGGTGCACAAGCTTCTCTGGCCAGGTTTTGGCCAGCCCTTTTTATTGTCATCCTGCTTACTTCAGTCCATTGTCTTTTGTACAATCATTAACGACAGCCTTGCTCTTAGGCAAGGAAGCAGGATATGGAGACCAGCTAAGCCGACCGAATCAACATGGGCTTATCTATCTAATTATGGATAAAGCATTGTCACCCTGAAGGAGGGTCGCAATCCTGTGGTCTGCCAGCAGGATTACCACATCTCAATCTTGATGAATATTGCTATCCTGGGAGGGGGTCGCATCCCCGGGGCTTGCCAGGGAATGCTACAAGAATTAATAGATCTCATAGATCTCATGGAATATGGCAGAGCCAGCTCTACCATTAAGCAGAATAAAGTCGATACCTCAGGAAGTGAGTTCTCATTGCAGGCAACATTGTATTAAGAGAAGAGAGCTGTGTGTCATACAGAAGTCTGCTGTCTTAAATGTAATGGAGGGCATTGTCATATTGATATAGTTGAAGAAAGATTCAATTGTCCAGTCAACTTTTGTACATGGAATGCCAAAGACACTACAGTGGTGCCTCGGGATACGAAATTATCGGGTTACGAAATTTCCGGGATACGAAAAAGTTGGATTGGCAAAAACTGTTTCGGGTTACGAAATATTTTTCGGGTTACGAAATTCATTTCGGCGCGAAATTCAAATGCTGCAAAGTGCAGCTATAGGCTTTCCAGTGCTAACGGAAAAGTGTTTCGGGTTACGAAATTTTCGGGTTACGAAAGGAATGGCGGAACGAATTAATTTCGTAACCTGAGGCACCACTGTATTATTATTATTATTATTATTATTATTATTATTATTATTATTTTATATAGTGCTGTAGATTTGCACAGTGCTGTACATAAAAATAAAAAATATAAAAGTAAACCTGCCTATGGTGTATAAGAAATAATAGGATAATACATATAAAATACATAGCAATACAGGAAATGATTCAATAAAACAAGCAAGAAAAGAACATCAAATAGCAAGTGACAATCATGCAATGCCTGGGAATGCTTCTCTGAACAGGATTGTCTTCAACTCTGTTTTAAAGCTGGTTAAAGAAGTGATGGTCCTTGCTCGCAGGGGAAGAAGGTTCCAGGAGTGAGCAAGTGAAAAGAGGCACATCTGAGATGGGGCAGAGGAAATCCTGGGCTGGGACAGCCGACCTTAGAACGGAGGGCCTGAGTGGGAAGATGAGGAGAAAGAAGGTCTGATAAATAAATAAGGAGGGGCCAGCCCATGGAGGGCTTTAAATGTCAACTGAATATGGAAAGGGAGGGGGAGCCAGTGAAGGGATGCTAACAAAGGAGAGATATGGTCAGAGCGGTGGGTGGATGTGATAATGCGTGCAGTTGAATGCTGGACAGAAATTAAAGGATAGAGGTGAGAAAGAGGAAGTCATGCCAGGAGGATGTTACAGTAATCAAGTCGTGATACTACTAGGGCATGGACCAGAGTCTTGGCAGTAGAGGCGGAGAGATATGGTCGGATTTTGGCAATATTGTGTAAAAAGAATCTACAAGCCTTGGCTGTGGTCTGGATCTGAGCGATACACGACAGAGGGATACACTATTGCATGCTTTGTCTCAGGCAGCAAAATGTCTTGAGCTGGCTTTGGAATATGGACCAAATCCAGTACTATGCAAATAGACTTCCACTCATGGAATGAGAAATTCCGTCATCAACTTTAGCTGCTCTACAGACACCTAATTTGAGCAGATTTAGGTAACATACAAGGCACCAAAGAAGGACTGGGGCATGAGTGCCCATTCTGCTGGTGGAGTACACTATTGGATACAGCAATCTTCGGCTCTCAGAAGGAGAGAATAATATTCCATATCTTTTCACTTCTAATAAATAGGGTAAAATGGCTAAAGGGAATAATAAACATTACAATGAGAAGGTGGCACTGTTATACTGAGTTCCATTCTATGTATAATTGAGTAAAATGTAACAGGCATCCAAGCATTATTTTGGTGTGTGTTTCCTCACCCTTGCCTCATCGTATAAGATGTTGCACAGTGGGGGACAAATATGTTGATTTTGCTTTTCTAACAGTCCTGCTATATATGGGCATTAGGCATAAAAGAGATTGCTGTATTCCTTTGTAGTGAAAAATAGTTTTTGGTACATTGCTTTGTATACTCTTGCTGACTCCTAATAAAACAGATACCTCTTGATAATTTGAATACACATGTGGGTGTACCTAGATTTCTCTATATCTCACAATGCTGTTTTGACTTCACTGTTACTTTGTCATTCATCTCTTATGACTTTGATTAGCAACATGAAGATCTGTTGCCATGGAAAGAAGTGTGATGCTTTAACAATAGGTATGTAATAATGTGCAGACAGATGCAAGCAAAATAAATGAGAAAGATGTGTGTGTGTGGAGAGGAGGGTATTAAAAGGAAAGCATCCCACTATTTCACAAACACAGTGATCTAACAAGCCTTTTCTCCACTCTTGTTAAAATCAATGTGACTAACCAGCTTTAATGGCTGCCTTATTGCCTTATTTATAATTAGCTAACTGGAGATAGTAGGGCCACATATGTGTCTCTGAATAATACTTGCATCAGCCCAGTGTAAGACAATTAAGACTGGAATAGGAGTCAGGGACGTAGCTAGGATTTTAGGAAGGGGGGGGGGGATCCAGACTAAGTGCCATCATTATAATGGTGCTTGAGTGCGGCGGCGCAGCAGCACACACCATTCATTTTTCTAATGGACGGGGGGGGGCCGGCCCCCCCACCCCCCCCCCCCCTTGGCTACGTCCCTGTAGGAGTTATGTAGCCCTCTAAATGTTGTTGAACTGCAGTTACACCATTCCTAACCATTAGCTTTGGTAGCTAGGACTGCTGGGAACATTAGTCCAGCAACATCTGAAGGACCTCGTAATTACAATTCCTGAATTAGACGTTTGCTTCATAGCTAGACCCAAATGCCTGCTAGGCCCACCCATTAGATACGATTCCATGAGGATTCAGAAAAATTCTTTAGAGCTATTTGCAGGCTTCCTATTTGACTTGAGTCCTGGATTAGGAAAGCCAAAGATTTGTGCCTCATATTGATTATCATGGGGAATCCACAATGGCTCTAGGTTTGGGGAGATTTGATGGAAAATGATGAAATCTGAAAGATTAATGAGCAATGATATGTGGATGATGCCTAGTAAATTTCCCAGAGAAAGGAGGAGCTACTTCAGAAGAAAGCCTGGTTCTTGACAAAACATCTGTACTGATATAAAGTGGCTCAATTTAGCTTGGCTTCCAAACAAATTTGTCACATGTCCCCTGCTTGTCAGATGAGATGGCCCAGCCCTCTTTTCTGGTTCTCAGTGTGAGAGGAAGAATCTCAGAACACGAACATCATCCTGAAAGAAAGACAAACACAGAGACATAGGGTCAAAACACACGGCAGAAATAATCCAGTTTGAGTCTATTAACTGCCCTGGCTCAATGCTAGGGAATTCTGGGAACTGTAGTTTTGTGAGTGCCGCCGCACTCAAGCACCATTATAAGCTTATTGCATGGTACTTGCAGCAATGGGAATGGAACAAATGGAGCGGCATGGAACGGGGGGAGAATGGGTATTACCACATGGGAGAATACCGCTGATGCCGCCGGGAGTCCCCATGCTGTTCCCCAGTCATTCCCCAGCCATTCCTGACAGCCAGTTTTGAAGAATAGTTCAAAATTGTCCTTCAAAATCGGTTGCCATGGAACATATGGGGAATGTCTTGGGGACTCCCAATGGCATTGATGCCGTTCTCCCTTGGAGTAACACCTATTCTATCCCCGTTCCATTCCATTCCGTTCCATTCTGTTCCCATTCCTGCAAGTGCCATGCGATAAGTTTATATATCAGAGAGTTCTGGTGCCACAATAAACTACAATTCCCAGGATTCTCTAGCACTGAGCCAGGGCAGTTAAAGCGGTCTCAAACTTGATTATTTCTGTAGTGTGTTTAGCTCATAGACACAGGCATTTTGGCCTTGGTCTATTGGTAGCTCAAATCAAAGCAGATATGCAGAATCAATGGTATTTATATATATGTTGATCCAACATTCAACAATTGAGTCAATTGGTCTACTTTGTCTGGGATTTAGGTTAATATATATATATATATATATATATATATATATATATATATATCCCCCCATAGCTACTGGACAGTATATAATAATAATAATAATAATAATAATAATAATAATAATAATAATAATAATATATTTATTTATTTATTTGTATCCTGCCTCTCCCTATATTGGATCGAGGCAAGTAACAACAAACATAAGAACAATAAAAATAGAACCCAACAAACCACAAGTAAAAATATAGCAAAGCATATAAAATCCAGTTCCCTATCTCCCTCCCACCTTAAAATAGCATTAAAAACAATAATTCCCAACTGGAGAGTAAACATTATGAGGAGGTCAATTTGGGAAGGCCTGCCGGAAGAGATCCATTTTATTGCCTTCTTAAAGGCCTCCAAAGATGTTATATGGCAGATCTCTTCCAGCAGGTCATTTCCAGATTTTTTTAAAGGTTCAAAACAGAAATGTTTTTTGGTTGAACTATAACTACTATGCATCCTTAAAGGCGGTGCTTGCCACCTTGTTAAAAACAGAACAGGGAAAAGTTATATATGGTCTCCTCTCCCTGTTCCCTACCAATTTGATGCACAGTTTGGAAAAATTGAATTTACAAGCAGAGAAATCTTAGACCTGGTGTATATAATTTGAATGACATGATGTGAGGAACAGTGCTTGATGTTTCACATATTATGCTTAATGATCTCACTAAGGCCTGCCCCCTCTGACATCGACAGAGGTCGACATCATATCTAAAGTTTTTGCCCTCAAATCACAAGGCCTGGGAAGTGCCTGACTTGGCATCCATGGCTGCATCCCTATTAGACAGTATGGAAAGTCATCCTATGCTTCTGAAGTCACAGGTATGCATGTTGGGACTCCAGCACAGTCTATTCCATTGACAACTGTCATTATTTGACAAAAAAGGATGTTGCATAGACTGGATTTGCATCAGTAGCCTGCAGTTTTCTCAAAATGCTCCCCTCCTGATGTTTCCATTATGCATTGCATTGTTAGCCAAATTCACACAAGATTCCACAGGTGTCTATTGGACACAACATACAATAATGAGGGTTATAACCCAACACACCTGGAGAGCACCATTATGGGAAAAGGCAGCACTTTTCCTCTTTCAAATGGACCAGAAAGAGGGCAGACTACTTCTCCCCTCCTTTCTTTTTCTCTTTTGCCCACACATAATTATAGTCAGAGATCCCAGCAAAGTTCTTATGAGGGCAGGAATGGGAAATTATGCATATTCTGATGTTTATAGCTTGTAAGAGGCATACCAGGAAACAAGCAAATACCTCTTAACATTCATCTTTTCCCTTTAAGAGCTTTCTTGCTGGAATGCATTTCTTCTATTTCCTGACACGTTTTATTTTAGCTGTTAGATTTGAAGAGTAGGAAATACACATCAATAATTAAAAGTACAACCAGAGCTGAAGTTTCAGGTAGTTATTCCTCCCCACACACATACACCCTGACATTTGATGAATCAACAGAACCAGTGACATCAATATGGGGGAGATGTTTTTTTAGCACTTTCTGAAGCTCAATGAACTAGCTCTTAAGTTAAACATTCACTTTTGGTGTGATATTGCTCTCGGATTTCAGTGGCATGAATGGCTGTAGCTCATGAAAACAGTATATTCTTCATTATCCATGATGGTCTTCATCAAGTTTCCAGCAGATGTACTTGCATAGAAGGTAGGAGCATTAATGATTTTTATCCTCTCAAGTGCATGCTTTTTATATAGTTGGTTTTGTTATTCATTTGAATTGACGGAACACTTCAGCCATCTCCAACTGAGATGGCCACCCCCATGGTGCATTGGGCACTGTGGAACAGAAATAGAATATACTTTGGAAAAATAACTTGCAGAAAGCTCAAAAATGTAACCTTGGTTGCATAACAACGCATGTATATTGGCACATACAGATTTGTTAACTGAGCAAAGTCACTTAGGAAGCTGAAGATCTTTAAAAAAGCAATGGCCTGAGACATGTCTGCTAATTTTTATACAATGTGGCCTCCTGAGATTTTAACATCTTGGGAAGGGAACTTAAACAAGACTCTTCACTTTGGAATAAAATGAATGAACAGTTGAACTGTATGATAACTTTCCCACATTATTGTTGTCATGTGCCTTCAAGCTGACTTATGGCAACCCCCCATTTTAGAGGTTTCTTGATAAGATTTATTCAAAGAAAGGTTACCAATGCCTTCCCCAAAAGCAGAGAGTGTGTGACTTGCCCATGAACATGCGGGGAGGGGGGGGATTGCTTAAAGAGGATTTGAAGCATGGTTGGCCAGAATCCTAGTCCAAGACTCAAACCACCATAGCACATTGGCTTCTTGACATGTGGACTCTCTGAACCACATATACACTCCCAAATAATTGTGTAAATTGATAGTCAGTCATGACTGATTTCTTATGCCACTCTTAGTGATGAGAAGGAGGTAGCCCATACTCAGTGGAAATTGGAATCTAAGGCCTGTTACAGACTGCCAAAATAAAGCTGCTTCGGGTCTCTTTGGAGGTATGCTATTTAAATGATGCATGGGTCCTAAGAGTCCGGAGGTCGCGCCAAAGCCATACTCCATTCCTAAACACTGGAGTGCAGCTTTGGTGCAGCTTCCGGATTCTTAGGATGCATGCATCATTTAAACAGCATACCTCCAAAGAGACCCGAAGCAGCTTTATTTTGGCAGTCTGTAACAAGCCTAAGGAAGCACATCTTAGGCCCACTTCAATCTGGAGGATAGTCATACTGTTAAAATGGCTTGCAATCAGATAGTCACCTTAATATGTGTAGTGGCTATGAGCCACTGTGCATTATATGAAAGAGAGTTGTAGAAAATGCACCATTTTGGAGCCCAGTTCACATGAAATGAGCAAGGAGGTAAGTTTCTAAAAGTTGGACTGTGAATAATAGAAAAACTCATGATAATTTGGCTAGTAGATATCATGAGAGAAGTCTAGGGCATACATTAGAAACACCCCCTTTCCCATTATTATTATTTTTTTGGACTTCAACTCCTAGCATGGCCAATGGTAAGGGATTTGGGGTGCTGTAATCTAAAACATCTGTAGGACCCAAGTTCCTCTCAAGCATTGATGGAGAGGAAATTGGGTCCTACAGATGTTTTAGATTACAGCACCCAAAATCCCTTACCACTGGCCATGCTAGGAGCAGAAGTCTATACACAGAGGCTGCTTCCTCAAACTCACAACTATAATTAGTACTCATTGTGATTGGACCCCCTTCTCCATTTTGCACATGTGAAGAACAGTTTGTTAAATCTATATCCATGGATTAATAATATCCTCCTTCTTCCTACTCCCCTATTGTTCCCTCAATTTTCTTAGTAACTTGCAAACTGAAGTACTTCACTTTTAATAGCAATGTTAGCTTTTAGCAGGAAAAGGAGGCAAACATCTTATAAACTGGTCTCTCATGTAGTTGGGCAAAGAAGATTCAATGTGTATCCTTAGAAAAATAATGAAAACTCCATAGGCTCCAAAATTGTCTCTAAAAGAAGAGTTAACCCAAAGGGCAGGGAAATGTTAGCTTAGCTTTGTAGGTGCCCCTCTAGTAAACCCTTAGACCTTTTCTAACTTCAAGTCACAGCTAAGTCAGGCAGCCTGGAGTCTGCCACAGATTTTAAATTAGTTATAGCTTGAATATCTGAGGTTGCATGATTCATTACAGGGCAAAGTTGAAAAAGAAGGGTACCTGCTCTGTAATGACTGTAAAAGAAATAACAAATGAATGTGTGTGTGTACTGCATACAATAGAGTAACATTCTGAAGGTGCGAAATGTTTACAGACTCCAGATTTGAGAGTTTCCCTAACTATTGGCAGGGGAGGATGAAAATGATGGTGGAGATCCTACTCAGTGCCAATGGACTATCAAGACCCACTGGCATACTTACCCAGTGGAAACATCCAGGTGATGATCTGTGGCTGCTCTGTCTCTTATTCCTGAATGGTAGAGCTGTGCCCTACTGGCCAATTAGGTTTTACATTGGTCTGTTGTGCTGTCGACGAATGTGATAATGGTTACATTTGGTGGTACAGGTTGAGTCTCCCTTATCTGGAATTCTGAAATACTCAAAAATCCCAAACTGTCCACATGGGTGACAGTTTGTTTTCTTGTTCAGTCACAAACTTTGTTTCATGCACAAAAGGGATTAAAATTGTTATTAAAATATTATATATAAAATTACCTTCAGGCTATGTGTATAAATAAACAAATTAGAATCCTGTCTCCAAGATTTGTTGTTGTTGTGTGCCTTCAAATTGTTTGCCTTACAGTGACCCTAAGGCAAACCAAACACAGGGTTCTCTTGGCAAGCTTCTTCAGAGGGTGTGCGTCATTGCTATCCTCTGAGATTGAGAGAATGTAACTTGACCAAAGTCACCCAGTGGGTTTCCATGACTGAGCAGAGATTCAAATTCTGGTGTATGCAAATATTCCAAAACCCAGAAAAGCTCTGACATCCCAAACACTTCTGGTTCCAAACATTTCAGATAAGGGATACTCACCCTGTAGTGGATAACTCCTCACATGAGTAGGTATAAAATGCAATTACTGGTGTAAGACAGAGTTACAATAGTGTCATGCCCCAATAGGATTCTATCCAATATTTCTTTCAATGGTGATGAATGTTGGGAGTTGCAGCCGAACAACATCGGGAAGGTTGTGTTATTCTCACTCCTGAGTTATGGTAATGATAAATTTCCATTTCCATCCCCACTCCCCTCACTGACTGAATCCTCTCATCCAATCATGTGTATAATATGTATGGTAAATGTTAATGTACATTCATTCCACTAAACAAACAAACAAACAAACAAATAATCTGTCCAGTGAGGCAACACGCCATGTACCTAATGACATGGCCTTCATCAAAAAAAGCTGAGACTAAATAAAACTTGTTAGTTTTTGAGATGTAATAATAATAATAATGATGATGATGATGATGATGATGATGATGATGATGTTTTATTTATATCCTGCCTCTCCCTACAGATCGAGGTGGGGTACAATAACACAAAAATAACAATAAAATACATAATACGTATAAAACCAAATCTACACAATCCCCTACCCCCAACCTGCTTTTGGTGCAACAGACTAAACCCCTGATTGAAAACTATGACAATCTCACTTCGTGTAAGAAAAAAATACTTCAAAGTAATTGAGTGTACACTAATTCACTTCAAAGTTTTGCTTCCACTACTTGATATACTGTAACTCTTTTCTACATCTTTACTCTGTTAAGGAAAAAGCAACATGGGATATACAGTGATGAAATAAAACATGTATGTGAGAGTCAGGATGACTCAGCAGAAGCCAATTGAGAACCACACAGGTGTAAATGGTAATACAATTAACAAGTCCTAAAAGCCAAGGACAAGAAATGTAAAGTGGATAATTGGACACACCTGACAATTGTTAAGTGGTCAAGGCTGAGATGATGAAATCATTAATTGTAGGATGAACCAAGAGAACCAATGGGAATGGTGTACACGCCTACTGGGTGGAAACAGACAAACAGTGGGTGGTACCATGCATTGACTATAATAATGACTATACATCCCAATGTATTTTGTGGGTTGTAGTAGTGGGTAGTAGAGTGGATTGTAGAGTGAGTAGAGTGAGGAGTTGAGTTTTGTTGTGTTGGATAGTTTTGGAGCTGTATATAGTAGAATAAAGTAGATCTTTTATATAAGACTACTGAGTTGTCTGGTGTCTTGGGTGAAGCTACAAGAACCAGTTGGATCCTGAAGAAGGGTGAAGACTTCTGTGGAAGCAAGAGTGAGAAGGCTTGGAGAGTTTGTCGGGGTCTTCAGCCTATTCTCTGTAACTCTGCTAAGCTTTAACCACTGACCAAAACTGGTCAGCGCGGTGCACAACCAGGTGGTGAGTTCGAGCCAGAGGTGAAGAGCTACAACTCCCATCATCTTTGACAAGGGTTATGGGCCCAGATACTGCAGCACCCAGCATCCACAGAAGCTGAAAGTTCCAGAGAGTGGAAGACAGTTTTGTGGAAGACAGATCAGAGCAAGCTGTTTGCGCTGCACTGATAAGCTCCGTGAGTAACTCCTCCAGTGTTTTGATTAAGCCCGAAAGGGGTCAGCTGTGCATACTCAGAAGGACTGTGTCAATTGAGTCACTGCACAAGTTAAAATGGAGACTTTGAAGTTTAGTAAATTGAACAGATCCAACTACCCCACATGGAAGATTTATGCCCAGTCCCTACTTATAAAGGAAAGTTTATGGGCCACTGTTGAAGCTGGATTGCCAGCCGATGCTAATGCAGCCACGAAAGAGAGAGATAGCAAAGCAAAAGCCTGTATTTATTTAATGTTAGAAGAAGATTTAATTAATGACGTAAGAGATAAGGAGACGGCGAGAGATGTTTGGGAAACACTTCAAAGACTACACACTCCTTCAACTGCCTTTGCAAAAATGCTATGGTCTAAGAGAATTTATAGGCAGAAGATGGCAAAAGGGCAGTGTGTGATAGAACATTTAAAAACTATGCAAGACTTGTTTGTGCAGGCTGAGCTAAGAGGAGTGGAAATTAATAGAGAACAGCAGTGTTATATTTTGTTAGAATCATTAGATCCTACTTGGAGCAATATTACTAATGCATTACAAAACTTACCGGCAGAGGAACTAACGAAAGATTTAGTTGTGGCCAGGATTCTGGAAGAGAACCAGAGGAGGTTGTCTGAGAGGAATGACGCAGCAGCTTCCAAGAGTGTGCCAAGTGAGCAAGCCAAGCCTGATGTGCGTGGGATGGACCAGGCAGCTTCTTCGAGGGAGCAACGGAGATGTTTCTATTGCAAGAAGATTGGACATCTGCAGAGGAATTGTAATCTTTTGGCTGCTGATAGAAGCAAGCAAGAGAGCAGATGGCAACCACGGCACGGCCAGAGGCAGAAGCAGTCCAAGCTGCCATTTTTGAAGGACAATAGAAATAATAATAAGGTGTTTGCAACCATGATTAAGGAAAGACAGAAAGCAAACTCTAAATGGCTAGTAGATTCTGGTGCTTCGACCTCCATGTGTAACAACATTAATTTAATTAGTGATAAGAAGCAATCTAATGTAAATGCAGTGGTTCTAGCTGATGGGAATGAGCTCACAACTATAAATCAAATGGGAACAGTTTACATTCCAGGGCTAAAAGAAAACTTTAATGATGTTTTGCATGTGAAAGAATTAGAAAACAATTTGTTATCAGTGAGCAGATTAACAGACCGAGGCTACATAGTCACTTTTGAAAAGAACTTATGTAAAATAACATTGAATAGGGAACTGCGTGGCATAGGTTTGAAAAAGGATAAGCTTTATTTCCTAGAAGAAAATGTTGATAATTATAAGGTGGAGAATGCTAATACTATTGATAATGTTCCGTTGCACAAAGACTGCATACATGAGCTTCATAGGAAATTTGGCCATGCAAGTTTCAAGAGTTTAAAGAGTTTAATAAGCATGTGTCCAGATTTGAAAGTAGCAGAATGTAAAAATCATTTAGACTGTACTGTTTGTAACCAAGTGAAGGTCAGAGCTTATCCAGTTGCCAAGAAGTCCAAAAGAATTGCTCAAAGACCATTTCAATTTGTACATGCAGATGTAGCCCAAGCTAATTGTTTGTCACTAGGGGGAAGAAAATATTTCCTGGTAATTGTTGATAGATTTTCAAGATTTGCATATGTAAGAATATTGAAAAAATAAGTCTGAAGCTGGGCAAAGTTTAAAAGCATGGGTAAGGATGATTGAGAGAAGGTTTGATAGCAGAGTTGGGACAATTGTTACAGATAGAGGTGGAGAATTTGTAAACAACCAGCTGTACAATTGGTTCCAGAAAGTGGGGATAAGACATGAAACCACAAACCCTGCTTGTCCTAGTGAGGATGGTTTAGCAGAAAGGAAAATCCAGGACATAAAAAGGATTTCTGCTTGTTTGATGGCAGATGCAGGAGTTAAAGACAGCTTCTGGGGTGAAGCAACCCTGACTGCCATACACATTAGTAACAGGTTGTACCATTCAGAGATAGAAGACATTCCCTACAGGGTTTTGTATGGGAGAGTGCCAAATTTCAAATACCTAAGAGTGTTTGGTCAATATGCACATGTGTACATACCTGCCTGTTTTAGGAGGAAAGGAGAGCCAAAAAGCAAAAGGCTAATGTTCCTAGGTTATTCAGGAAATAGTTACAAATTTCTTTTGGGAGGAAAAGAAATACAGTACTCCAGGTCTGCAAATTTTGAGAGACATGCTGGCTGGGACAAGCTGCATGCCAACAAGGAAGTGTTCATGAGGTTAGGTAGCTCAAGTGAGCAGCAAGCACAGACTGAACCAACTTCAGGAAACGGAGGGGTTTCAGTCAAGCCAGAAGCCTCTACTAGCAGTAGTGGTAGTACCTCAGATGGGGAGACACAAACAAGACCAGTAACCACTAGAATGACAGAAGACAAAAGATTTAGTAAAAAGACAACAACTTCTAGTGCAGACAGTGATGAGGAGAGAGGCAGAACGACAGAATTCATACCCAGACGTAGTCACAGAGTTAGGAAGTCACCAGATAGGTTTGTTGTGACACAGGCAAGAGCTTGTACAGTGGTAGAAGAGCCTGAGAGTTTTGAAGAGTTAGAAACCTTTTCCAGGGAAGAACAGGAAAGATGGTGTGAAGCAATGGATAATGAATTTAGTTGCTTGTTGAACAAGGATGTGTTTGAAATTGTTAAGAGACCCAAAGATAAACCAGTGATAGGTTGTAAATGGGTATATAAGAGAAAGGAAATGCCTGATGGAAGCATTAAGTACAAAGCAAGATTGGTAGCTAAGGGATTTGCTCAACAACAGCATGAGAATTTTGACAAGACTTATTCTCCAACAGCAAAGCCAGAAAGTTTGAGAATGGTGTTAGCTGTAGCAGCTAGAAGGAATTTAATAGTAGAGCATTTTGATTTTGAAACGGCTTATCTAAATGCAAACTTAGATGAAGAAATATTTATGGAACAGCCACAAGGGTTTGAGGAGAATGGAAATCAGAAAGTTTATAGATTGAAGAAGGCATTGTATGGTTTAAAACAAAGTGCCAGAGCTTGGAATTTGTGCATAAATGATGAGTTGGTTAAGTTAGGTTACAAGAGAAGCGTGGCAGATGCTTGTGTATATACAAAAGGAGACATAGTGCTAGTGATTTATCTGGATGACTTGTGCGTGGCAGCAAAGTCTGAACAGGAAATAGAATCAGTCAAGAGAGAATTGTCAGAAAAGTTTGTTTTGAAGGACTTAGGTTTGTTGAAGTCTTATTTAGGTATTAATGTTGAGTGGACACAAGAAGGACATTGTTTGTTAAGTCAGAGGAAGAAGATTGAGAACTTGATAGAAAAGTGTGGTTTGCAGAATGCCAAGATAGTTAAAGCTCCAATGACAACTGGTTTCGTTTCTGAACCAACAACCAGAGATTTTGAGGACAAGACATTTTTAGGAGCATCATAGGATCACTACAGTTCATTTCTTGCCACACTAGACCAGACATTGCGTTTGCTGTGAACACATTATCCAGAAGAGTTTGCAATCCTAAGATTGAGGATTGGACAGCTGTGAAGCACTTGTTAAGATATTTAAAAGGGACATTAGACAAGAAGTTAGTCATCAGAAGCAGTAACGCAGACTTAGATTGTTATGTAGACAGTTCATTTGCGTCAGAATTAGGAGACAAGAAGTCAATTACAGGAATGATCATCAAATACAGTGAGAGTCCCATAGTTTGGAGAAGTAGAAAACAAACAAACGTAGCGTTAAGCACTTCTGAAGCAGAATTTGCAGCTTTGAACGAAATAGTGAACGAGGTACAATGGCTTGAACAATTGTTAATTGACTTAAATGAAAATTTCAGAGTTCCAGTAGAAATTCAAGAAGATTCACAATCATGTATAGCAATGGCTGAAACAGAAAGTTTGAAAAACAGAACCAAATATATGGGTGTAAGGTACCAACATGTAAGAGACATGGTTCAAAAAGGAGAAATAGAGTTGAAATACATAGAGACACAAAATAACATAGCAGATTTGTTTACAAAAGCACTAACAGTGGAAAAACATGAAAGATTGACAGAAATGGTTGGAATGACATTGTAAGTCACATACAATATTTTATTTCGGAGGGGATTGTAACTCTGCTAAGCTTTAACCACTGACCAAAACTGGTCAGCGCGGTGCACAACCAGGTGGTGAGTTCGAGCCAGAGGTGAAGAGCTACAACTCCCATCATCCCTGACATACTCTTATAGCTGCTGTTGCCCTGCTTCATTTTACATTAGGTAATATTCCTAATGCATAGAAATATAAATCTCCTATGTACATTTATTTAGTTGTAGTACACATTTAACTAACATATGTATATATCTGAGAATCAGCATGGTGTAGTGTTTTGACCATTGGACTACAGCTCTGGAAACCAGAGTCTGAATCTCTGCTTCATCATGGAAAGCCACTGGGTGACCTTAGGCAAGTCATGGTCTCCGAGGGAGGCAAAGGCAAACCCCCTTTGAACAAATTATGGCAAGAAAAACCCATGATAGGGTCATTTTAGGGTCACCATAAATTGGATATGATTTGAAGACACAGCAACATCAACAATGACAACAACAGGATTTGAATTTCTGCTTATCCATGGGAATCCACTGGGTTATTTTGGACAAGTCACACTCTCTCAAACTAAAAGGGAAAGGCAATGGAAGACTCTTCTGAATTAATATTTCTAAGAGAACACTATGTTAGTGTTGCGGTAAGTTGGAGTTAACTTGAAGGCAAATAACAACAACAGCATGCTGCCATGCTGTTTCCTGTATCATTCTTGTGTGCATTTATGTACCAGGAAGGACTTGTGTGTGAAAACCGCCCAGACCACTTGAGGCTAAAAAATGCTTTACTGTACCTACACAATACAACTTAAAGATAGCATTGTGAGAATGAATATACACAAAATATTATTGGTCAATTTTAAAACCCAAGGCATTGGAAAGTGTTTGAAATTTTTAAATTTAATTATTCATTAAAAGTACCCATTAATATTAAATATCTTATGGCATTTTATAAAAGTGCTCACAATTTTCAATCCAATTAAAGTTCAAACTGAAGGAATCAGTAGAAGTCAGTGGATGTGAAATCTAATTTCCAACTGAGTCTGGTATACTGAAAGTTGGAGTTTTTCACATTAATTTGGCATTGGCTGCAGAAAGCATGGTTGCATTTTTGAGTTAAAGGGGAATACTAAATTAATACTTCAAATATTGCACCTTTCCCTCTCTACAGTTTCAAAATGGACACTTGTAAGCTGTGACACATACCTGTACAAATATATAAAATATATATGATATCTATGGTCTTTTCCAAAATGTCATTTGCGAGGTGTCTCTAAACTAATTTGAAAGGAGTGGGCAAAGACTGGAGCACAGTTTTCAGTCAGCCTAGAGGCCAACTAAATTAGATGACTTTTGCAGTGTTTATATGTGTACTCCCCTTGAAGAGGCAGCTAATTTGCCCAGCAACTTCTTCACCTTTGCTGCTGTTTGGAGCAAGTAATTATGGAAGGTCAGTGTCTGGTCAAACGAAACATCAAGATAAATAAGACTAACACCATGTCTTGCCCTTGGGCAACATGTAAGGTGGGTATTTAATTCCTAATTATTACTGGCATTGCAGAAATGGACCATAATCAAGTCTGTTTTTGATAAACTGATATTGGTGACAATCCTTTATAATAGCCTTGTTCCAAATGTTTTCCAAGTCAGGAAAGGGTCAGCAACAGAAAGATGAAAAATCCATGGTCTTGGTTTGTAATCATGCCATATCTGATACTCTCACATGGAGGCTACTGCTCCAAATTAATTTGTAGGTTAGGTAGACCCATTTCACTCATTGAACCTCTGGGCTGGTCTACTTTATGGAAATAAAACTGACTTGTTTGTTGAGTACCATGATGCCATTTTACCAGCACTTTGAGAACTTATTCTTTTGGACTACAACTCTCAGGATCTGACTGGAGGACTGTGGGATTTGTAATCTAAAATGTAACTCTCCCAAACGCTGCTTTTGAGATAATGAAATAAATCAATTAGATTGAGTGAAAAGATTGCTTTCAATATCTAGATGTGTGTGTGTATACACACACACACACACACACACAGAGAGAGAGAGAAAGTTAGCTGAAATAAGATGAAAAGATGAAAAGTGGTCATAATCATAGACCAGTATTATATTCCTGCAGGGGACAATTTAATAGCAAAAGACTTTCTCACAACCTGTAAAAAGTGAGGGCACTGACAGAGGAACTCCAACATTTGAAGTTAAAAATAAAATTGGAAACTTCATTTAAAAAAATAAATTGCTGCATCTGTTCATTTTGTGTGGGAGGGATGCTGGCAGGGAGGCTCCAGTTTCATTTAAAAAAATGAGATGGACAGACAACTATCCATCAAATAACTATCCATCAAATATTAATTAGCTTACTTGCTAATTAAGCTTACTTGCTGTTCACCGCTATGATCTTTGGAATAGTGGTATATAAATAAAACAAATTAATTATCAAATTATATGAAATCTAAAAATTAAGATCACTGGCAATACTGTAAATCTACAGTGTTGCTTATGTTAATCAGTTAATGACCACACACAGGTGTGTGTGTGTGTGTGTGTGTGTTCAAGTCACTTGTTGATATGTGGTGACCTTATGAATTTTATAGAGTTTTCTTAAGTAAGCAATATTTGCTTGCGATTTGCCATTTCCTCTGAAATGTGTCATTCTCTCAGTTTCAATAGGTTGTTAGGAAAGAGCAAAGATTAGGGCTGCCATCATGTTAGTGAATTACAAAAGCAGAAACCAGATTTATACCATAACAATTCTTCTTTTTTATTTGTTGTTGAGGTCAGAAATCTGTTCTGACCATGCAATGACCAAAAATTCCCCCAACCCTTCTTGGCCATTTCCATGTTGCTGGAGTGTGTGTGTGATCATCAGGGATGTATCCAGCTATTTTGCTGTAAATGGATGCACTGCAAGGACATCATCTGCACTGACATCCTTATCACCCCTGGGGGGGCTCTGCAGAGAGAGGCCTAGCTCAGAGCATTCAGGTATAGGAAAATACTTGGATGTTGTGAAGACATTCCACACCCAATTTGGTGTTTTGGTGATCATTAGGTATGTGTTGCATAAACACGATACAGTGAGCCTGAGAGAATGTGGAGTAAATAAAGCCTCTAACAGTCCCATTATATATTTACTCCAATATTTTTTCCTTCCAGTTAAGTGTGTACAGGATTGTGTCATTAATCAAACATTTCTAGCATAATATATATATATATTTTAAGAAGCTGAGTATTTTTTTTTCTTTTAAAAATATGTGCAATATTATAATTTTTATGTGGTGTTTTTTGTCAAGTAAAACTAGCTCACTTTAGGCAAACAGCATGTTCCAGATATCCTCCAGATCACCTCTGAAAATAGTTTCTAAGATATTGTGCCCACCTTAGATTAGCTCAACTATTTTGTGATCCTTGAGCCTTTCCCATATCCTGTTCTTGAATAATAGTGTTGCTTTGTATTGCATTTCTTTTCAAGCTGAAGTGAATCTGTAAAAATCTTCACTTTAAACCTTTTCCATTCCTAACAGTTTGGCACAATTTTGAAAACATGACTTCCACAAGAAGAGCTGTTTTGAGAACAGTTAGTAATAAAGGATGTATTTGTGGGTCTTCTAATAGTTTATTAGTTACTGCTCATAGAAACATATTCCATTACCTTAGTAAAATCACTTTGTTCTGGAACTCTCTCTTTTTTCAATTACAATATTTTAAAATAATATTTAATGCATATATATGTGAGTTCAGATAAATACAAGCTTCTAAGAATGGAGTATGCCATCACATAAAAACAGCTTTCCATAAATCCACAGGAAATTTAGGGAGAGAGTTATTAATAATATGATAATTAGGATAGGAAATAAAAGGAAACCAGATATCAATGAATGTATTTTCAGGATTTGGGGAATATTTTGGCTTTTACCTTCTTTCCAGTTTTACACAATCATTTGTCTTGCTCCCAAACTTAGGAAACTAATTAATTCCCTATGTAACAAGTAGCTATTGCTTCCAGAGAAAATAGTCAAAAGAGCTAATTCTGGCACCAAACTTACATTCTGATGGGTAATCAGCTCAATTTCCTGGAATCAAGGAGCAAGGCTACCACAGGTGAAAATATGTCACTGACACCATACAGCCACTCCAACAAGTTTTACCATGTTATGGTTTATGTTTGTTCAACATACTGGGTATAATATCAATGTAAAATTTTTAGACAATGTTCTTTGGAGAATGGCCCACATTCCATTTATTCCATAGTTTTTCCCAGGTCTTATCACCAACTCATGTTCCCAAGTCACTTTGTCAATCTATTTTGGGACCAGACAAATTAGGGGACATAGCTGTATTGCATACATTCTTGAAGTTAAGTTTGATGACCTGGGTCAGAAACCACTCAAAGGAGGACAGAGGTACTCTCTGATCAGCTGCTGAAATCTGTTCATAGGTAACAATGGCTTAGGTCCAAAACACACTGCAGAAGTAATCCAGTTTGAGACCGGTTTAACTGCCCTGGCTCACTACTAAGGACTCTTGGGAATTGTAGTTTATTGTGGCACCAGAGCCTCTCTGACAGAGAAAGCTCAATGTCTCACAAAACTAGTTCCCAGAATTCCCTAGCATTAAGCCAGGGCAGTTAAAGTGGTTTCAAACTGGATTATTTCTGCAGTGTGTTTTGGATCTAAATCATAAAGCCATTTTGAAATGTTTTCAAAACCCTATTATTTTGCAGTTGAACAATTTCCTGAGACCCAATCTTTCTATTTTTCTATAAAGGTTCCTTCTATGCCTAATTTGGCCCATCTTTTGTTTTGTTTTGTTTCTACATTAGATAGAATGTTACTTGCAGAACTTAGATTAACAAAATGAATACTTACTGATTCAATTTATACCCTGCTTTTCCTCACGAAAGCTCAGGACTGCCAACATTCTTACAGAAAACCATAGTGTTCAAATCACAGATTACAAACATGTAAAATCTCAAATCAAACCCAACAAATTGCAAATCATTGGCATAAAGAGTCCCATTGACTGCAAATGCTTTTCACAATTGAGGTTCTTTGCTAAAGAAAAGAAAGGACCAGTTCACATGTTGCCATCTCCCCTAGAGGGTACGAGTAGCAATGGATTGTCACAAAAGGTACACAGGCTAATTTATGTGAAAAGGGGCACTAACCAGCATGGGGAATACTGACAAGGTGAGTTCTGCACCTACCCCATCCTCTATTCAGATTCAAACTCTTGATAAGGAGCATCAAAGTTCCTGCACTCCCTTCTTATGGTGATTCATATTTCAGTCAACGTGGATTGCTCAGCCTTTCCACTAGAGGTTATCCCCATAAAGTAGGGCCACCCTTACCAACAGACTACCTTGAGTGTATCCAGTCTCTTGAGAGTTTAGATGCTAAGCAGCTTTGGGCCTTCTAAGTATGGGATAGGCAGGCCCTTCCTGGCATGCTGATGTTTATCTCTTGTTTCTCAGGTATCAACATTCTCAATTTGAAAACCTCTATTTCTAAAAAATCTGTGGCAACCACTTGATGTCTCTGCTTGAAATAATAGATATTAATTTTATACATTAGTTCCATTATTTTCCACCATAACATCGTGTGCTGATGGGAGGCAGAGGGGAAAAAAAAGATTAAGTGCACTTTTAGTATTTAGGTATGGACTATACAGTGGGCTGTCCTCTTGCGTGGGGATCTGTTCCGGATCCCCCGCGTAAGGGGAATTCCAGGTATGCTTGCACCCCATTGAAAAGAATGGGGACATGCTCGTCATGCGCCATACACTTTATTGTCACTCAGTTTCAGCGTAAGCTTGAAGCCGCATATAGTGCATCAGCATATGGTGCGGGTGCACTATATTGACTTTCTTTTATAATATACTATGGGCTCCATCAAAGAATGCAAAACTCTAGAATGCTCAGAACAATCTAGAACAACTATGTTCCAGTTAGGCTTTTACCCTTACCTTTAGATAATACCACATTACCTTGAATTATCATAATAAGGAGTATGTTTTAAAATTGACTTATCAAGCTTATTTTCTTTAGTTCCTAAAGTGTACCATACTTACACTTGAAAAAATTAACATTTCAAAGCTTGGCAGAGTGACTTTTTTGAATCTGCAGCCTGCACAGGGAGATACAATGTTGCTGGAGGATTCTGGATGTGGTAGCTCAAAAAAGTGCCTTTTCCAAGCTTCCAATCCATTTAAAAGCAAGAAATATGGATAATATAGCACATTACAAATAACCTTATCCCCATAACCATTTGGTTTCCAAATGCCTAACAAAACAAAACCATGTCTACATGTGCCTTCAGAAGGACTCTATAGAAGTGCCCAGTCTTACTTTGCTTAGGGAGTTCAAGACCCAAGGAACAACCTCTCTTTTGTTCTCAAATGATGGTATCTCTGAGAATGGTGGAACAGAGAGAAGGGCTTCTCTTGAAGAAATCAGAACCTGGGCATGTTCACATGGGAGAACATAGTCCTGACCAAGATAACAAACAGAAGGAACAGATGCCATGAGCAATTATGTAGTGGGATGTGAACCAGGAAGTGTGCCTAGCGGAGAGAAAGATATTCCCTCTTTAAGACAGGGGAATGAAGGTGTGTGTCTGGGGGCAAGGACAGTATTTCACAAAGTACAGGGAAGGCATGAAAGGAAAATAAGAGAGAGAAAACTTCAGGCATATTGACCAGTCCTGAAGTATAGACAGGCAGTCATAGTGAAGTTTGAGTGAGAATGATGCCCAGTTCTATGGCCAACTGGAATGTAAGCTACTATTTTTGAAATACCTGTTATGATACTAATTCACTGGCCCTTATCTATGTTTCTCTTAGCAGTTCATAACTCCTGAAGAGTTGCTATTGTTTCAGTTAATTAGCCCACTAACACAGATCCATAGACAGGCATTTTCCAAGAATCCAATGATTAAATATTTTACGTCAGTGAATTATGATGTTATATTTCATTATATTTTTGCTGTCTGCTGTGGTTTTCAGATTCCTTGTGAGTGGAAAGATGCTCTCAAAATGTAATCCCAACAGATTTATGTTTGTCATTATTTTTCAGTTGCAGCATGGAAAATCAGCATATTTTTAGTGTATCCACTAACTTTTGAGAAATACTGGTGTGAAAAACATCCTAGTTCTGTTCAACAGATGGAAGCCCAACAGTGGATTCACAAAATTAGAATTTTTTTATTGTCGTTTGGGGCACAGTTGTGATAAAGCACATCAGCAACCAATGCCTCCCTTTCCCCAGATTTTGAAAAATGGTTGGAGCGCAGCTATTTTCTTTTCTTTTCTTTTTAAAAATAGCAATAGCAACAACTATAGCAGTAGCAATAGCAATAACACTTTACATTTCTATACTGCTTCATAGCAAACTAATCACTCTCTAGGCAGTTTATAATCTGTAAGCCAATTGCCCCCCCAAAAGCTGGGTACTCATTTTACTGACCTGTAAAAGGATGGAAGACTGAGTTAACCTGTGATCAAACTCACAACTTTGTGGTTGTAGTACCGGCATTTAACCACTGTGCCACCAGGGCAGCCATTTATTGAAAATAAAAAGCTCAGAAAATAACATACATACATATGTATATACAAAGTTTTTCAAAATGTATAAAACAAAATATATAAATAGTAATGTGTAAAACAAAATATATTAATAGTAAACAACCAGGCTTATTATTATTATTAACCTTTATTAATATTACAATATTTATATCTAATTTGTTGAATTCCTTTGTTATGATCTTCTACCAGTCATTAAACCACTTTTGATTTCCTTCCACCTCAGTGTTGATTATTTCTTTATTTACATTTCCCTTTCCTATATTCTGTTCTTATCAGCTATTCTTATCAGCTATTACCCTACACATTTATCATATAATTTTCTATCTTTTTTCATTTGGTTCTTGAATTTTATGATGAAATCAGCTTAGCTCAATGCACTCATAAGCATGTAGACATATTTATGTATGTTAGACTTATTGAATAGTTATTGTTTCTATATATTCTAGTGCCAAGTCTTATATTATTTGGTGCAGGCTACAGACAAAAGCAGAAGTTAAACAGAGAAAGAAAATCTAAAATAGTATTATCAATTCAGTAAAGAAAAAAAAACTCAAATAAGAAGATATAATTAAATCAGAATGATGTGAATCTTACTGTAATTCAGAAACAAATTGCTTTTATTTAGGAGCATTTTCGATCTACCCTATATGTATCATCGAAGCATAATATCGATACTGGGCCCCATTTTTGTCTCCAAAAACTAATTATTTCTTTCCAGTCTCGATCATGTCTGTCTAGAGTATTATCTTTCATTATCATTCTTAATCTGTCTAAATCAACCATATCTTATAGTTTAAATAGCCATTCTTCTACCTCTCATAATTTCTTGTCTTTCCAACCAAAAATGGTTTGAGTACAGCTGTTTTCT
>NC_056522.1:287424811-287459965 GCF_019175285.1 Sceloporus undulatus | reverse complement strand
TTCCTTCCTTCCTTCCTTCCTTCCTTCCTTCCTTCCTTCCTTCCTTCCTTCCCCATTACATCAATCTACAGCAAGAAAAGCAAAGGAATTTTTTTATGATACAAGCAAACACCAATCAATCTCTTTACAGTAATCTAAAACTATTAAAGAGAAAACGGAGAACTGCTATTCAGAATGCAGCAATGGAGGAAGTTTGTCTCAATTACTGTTATCATTGCAATATGAAATAAAATTAAACCAAACTGCACCAAACAAATTGATACTTGTTTGGCTTTTTACTGTCATTAGTTGATATAGTTTTGTAAGTGCCATGTTAGGTCTGCAGCTCTGATAAATAAAACTGACATGGAAGAGGACAGTTCAGTTTCATAACTGACTGCAGAATTCTCCTCCGTCATCCCAGTGAAGCAACTTCTGTATGCGAGCATAGTATTCACCTGTTCCTTCCATTCTGAAGAGCGAAGGTCATGTTTCCATCTGAAGTCAATGTAAGAGATTGGCACAAACAATATTATTCATGGGGCGAGTGCTCTTTTCTGTGCACAAAGTAGGCACAGATGTGAATTGCAGGAAGCTGGCCAGCTTTCCCCCTCAAACTTGGCAGGCCATTTATGGAAAGCCTTACAGTAGCTGGCAAATTTGGGGAGTGCTTAAAAGGTCAACCTTTTTTTTTACTGCAGAAACGTGTATAATGATACCCTTAATAGGGTTATGTGTCCTCCCTTCCAAGATACATTTTTAATGAGAAAAACAGTCTAGTTCTTTTTCTTTTCTTTCCCTTCTCTTTCCCCCAAAACATTTTCATTAAGTAACAATTATTGCATGTGTAAGATTAAGAACAGAAACTTTATACAGACACACACTGCTTTCCATTGGGTTGGTTATGCAGCATGCAGTAAATGAATGAGGTAAATTGGGGTGAAATTAAAATATACACACAATATGCAAAACAGGATGCAACATTCAAAGGTAAAGCAGAATTTCAACCACGCTGAAATCAGTTGGCAAACACAGATGTTCAAAGCAGCAAAATGTTCCACATAAACTAGATATGTACTGTCGTGACTGCTGACTGTAATATGTCAGCATCTCTTTAAATAATTCCTTGGATTTAGAAAGGGCAGCAATTTGTGCTTGGAGGTGGCATTTTGTTTTCTGCAGAGGGCTTATTAGGGAAAAGGGTAGATGGTGGGCTGGTCGAAAGCAATGCCACACACTGCAAGGGGCCCTGCTTCAAAATCAAAATACAGCCCTTTTATTGCAACCACTAATGATCAACATCCATGTTTCCGGACTCAGAGCTATGTGACAATGGTTTAGTCAGAAGCAGGTGATAGTGGGGAGAGATGACTTTGGTTGTTCCTGTGGAATAGCCTTTTAGTTTGGTCACTAATTTTCATAATTATTCCTAGCTACTAATGTGAACTGATTAGCTCTGGAGAAGAATGGGAACTGGGCTGTTTCCCAGAGAATGGTGGCTAGTGCTGCTAATCAGAAGAGCCTGTGGAGCTTAGTGTATCTTTCCCATCTTAACAGACATTCTTTGCAAAGCAAGAAAGACAGAAGAAGTGACAAGGGACATGTGCAAAGTGATCTGAGGGTTTGAAAAGGATGAGAGTGCTTTCTGAAACCTCCCCCCTGCCCCAGCATATTGTTCTGTGAATGAAACTGAGTAATTGCACAATGAAAACCTCACCTGGGTCTAACCTGCACTGAAGAAATAATGCAGTTTGACATTGTTTTAATTGTCATGCCTCAGTACTATGAATTCTGGGATTTGTTGTTTGGGGAGATATTCAGCCTTCTCTGTAAGAGAGTGCTGATGCCACAACAGACCACAAATCACAGGATTCCATAGGATGGAGCCATGGGAGTTAGAGCAGTGTCAAACTACATTATTTCTGTAGTGCAGATTAAACCTCAGAAACACATTTGGTCTATTTTTTGTTGTTCTTTAAAACTGAAAACACATTTTAAAGTAATTGTGGGGATGATACACCTCTCTAGATATTTTTGGACCACACTTCTCATAATTCCTGACCATTGTCTTGCTTGGTAGGGACTGGAGGCTAGCAACACTTCGCAGACTAGAATTCTGTTTTCAAGGGAGTTCTTTTTACACATGTCTTCATTACCCATTGGCTATGTTATTGGTTTACAGCCTGCTTTCAGTGGATGTTCAGGTAAGTGGTGATAGTAACTGTTGTTGCTTCAAGTGAACTGTGACGTACGTAACCTTAAGTCAACTACAACTAAGGTTAACCTTATCATAGGGTTTTCTTGGCCACATTTATCCAGAGCAGGTTTTCCATTGCCTTCCTCCAAGATCACCCAGTGGGTTTCCATGATTGACTGTAGATTCAAACCTTGGCTTTTTGAACCTCTATCTAGTCCAACACTCAAACCATTACACCAATTTGGCTCTTAATAGTAGCTAGGAGAAGGCTTCATCCTACTGGTTAGTTGAATCCTTTCCTGGAGAAATCAGAATTGTTCCCAGTCATTCATGAATGAATGAGTGAAATGTAATACATAAATGAATAGATTGATGTCTTTCATAATAGACTATTGTAATGATTTTTATGTGAAGCTGCTCCTAAAAATAAAAAGCACCCAGAAGCTTTAACTACTAAGAAATGTCACTAGCACATTTTCCTTAGTGAAGACTGATCAGCTGGAGCATATTATTACAGTGTTTGTCTGCACCAGTAATTATTCATTTAGGGGCTTCGTGTAAGATGTTCTTAGTTTGAAAGGACTTAATAGTTTAGGAACCTAAAATACATTCTTTTCTTCTACATCCTCTGTCCTGGTCAATATCTGAGTTCTTATTTCCTCTCCCTCTGCTGGGTGAAATATAAAGATTTTCATGTCAGTGCTTACTGTGGGTTAAGTGTTGGTAAAACGTAGCAGGGGATGAGGAGAAGAGAGGAGCAGAATCTTGACCTTCCCACTAGGCTCAAACAAAAGCAAACTTCTGCAATTTCTCCTAGCTTGACTGTTCTTCCTTATTAATAACTATTCCCATTTTGACCACACTCTGAACTTCCTTGGCCAAGTTTAATCAGTGAAATGTTGGAGTATGTACTCCCCATAGAAGAGGTGAGAACAACAGGAAGGTGCTTCATAAGACTGCGAACAACCTGCTCCTTATGAACTCCTCTAATAGAAGAATTTTGGAAACTTTACATTAAAGGAAATGGTTGCTCCCTGAATGATTTAGGGATGTTAGAGCGAGGGGATGATTCCCTGACATTTAGGAAGTGCATCAGGCTTTCAGACACACATGTTTCCTAAATGTTTTACCTGCATTTTACCAGCACTTACCCCACAGTAAGCACACCTGCAGTGTGACTATGGTGGCCAGCAATGCTATTTTGCATTCCTGAAAAAGCTGAAGGTTAAATTGCACATTGTGTTATACACCAAGCATGCAGCTGAGTCCCACTTTCTCCTATACTCCCAAGTAAGTGTACCAGGCCCTAATTTGGATTGGAACTACCACCTCATAGGTGGTGAATGCTCACACTTTACCCAGTCAATTTTCTCTGTAAGCCTCCTCTCATGTTTCACCAGCATATAGAGTCTTAAAACTATGATTATAATGGTTGCCTATAAGGGAGACACACTACTTGTGTTACCAGCTCTCTTCAAGTAACTTTACAGAAATAATTTCTGGTAGGTGTTCCAACAGAATGTAATGATTAGACTCCAGCTGAAAAGTATCAGAGGAGAAAAACATTAGTAGATGTGCTCATGCTTGAAAACTATATATTAAAAAAGAAAACGTAGTGTGACCTATAACATCATCCTGAAATACAGCTGTCATACCAGTCAGCCATACTGTTTCCCATGATACTCCCTTCCTCCACCACCTTTCCACACAACTCCCAGAAATCAGTATTCCATGCCTATTGAACATGTTCATTCTCCACTGACATTTTTTTTAATGAGTGTGCGTGTGGTTCCTCACCTTTTCTATTTGAAAATTATTTGAAAACTATTATACTTCTGCAGTCTTGGGAATTCCGTCAAGACTGAAAACTCCCCCTGGTGTATCATGGCACCATCTTGGCTAAAGAAAGCTCCACATTTGGAGAATGGCTTTGGTTAATGGTGGTGAAACTGGCAAAGGGAATCTTTAGCCACACCTCTCCATGGATCTTCCCCACTCCAACTATGTTTATTTCTTGCCACCTCTCATGCTAAATTTCTGGTTGTAACAAATTTATATCTTCAAAGCTTTATCTTCTTTAGCCCCAGGGTCCTTAACTTTTCAAGATCAAGGAGGGTGGTGTTGGGGGGAGGGAAGAGAGAAGACATGGTAATAACTTATGAATATTTCAAGAGTGCAAATGCTAAGAAAAGGGAGGAATTATTTATTAGACTATTTGAATCCACATCTAAAAGTTGTAAGGCAAACTGATGAAGCTTTGTGGTTTGAGCAGGGGAAATTCTCTGTGACCCAAACACTGTAATACCAAACTATAAGAGCTAAGACTATTACTGACATCCTTTCAGAGTGTTACTCACTAATGGTGTAATTCACTAACTGACACCATTGCAACTCATACTCATGGCTGGTTCTAACCATGGAAAGATTCCCCCCCCCCAATAAGCAGTACAGTTCTTCTCAATACAGCTATTTACATGAGGCCAGAAAGTGATGGTGGGGATGCCTCCTACTATTTTCCTATAGTTGATTGCACTGCAACAGGCATCTTGAGAACTCCCCAATGTCCTTATGAGCTCACTGCATATCACATCCTTGCAGAACTTCCAGCTACAAGAAAATAGCTGGACCCATTCCCACCCATCCCTCCACTTTCCAACAAGTTGGAAGTGGCCATGTTGGGAAGAGGGGCTGCACTACTTGCAAGATGAGTTTTTATGGGGTTAGCATCTGGAAGGAGACGTACGGAGACATTGCTATGTGTTTCATGTTATGAACTTATATTGCATTTGTTCATTTCTTCTTCTAGCATAGTGTTTTCTACACTAGTATTTCTCAAACATTGGCCCACTGGATGTTTGGGGCTTCAGATCCCAGGATCCCTAATTGCTGGGAAAGTTGACCTTGGCTTTTATAAGTTGAAGCTCAAAACATCCAGTGCACAAGAATTTGAGAATCACTGGTCTATACTGATCTACACTGACTGTCAATGGTTCTTCAAGGTTTTGATCAAGGATCTTTTCCAGCCTTAATTTGTGATTTGATGAGATACAATGTGAGAAATGGATCTGTGGACATTTTGAATTAAAAGAATGTACTATTCCACTTGCAAATGCCCTTCCTCAGAATGCAGTTCATTAACCCTTTTAATTCCTAGGTGTTTCAACAAAACCATAATCCTGGACAACTGAAAACAACCAAATTAAGACATATCAGAACTTCAGAGAGAGAAAAGATGTAACAGGCTGTACTGCTTTCCTGTGTGTTTCTGCATGCCAAAGGGTTGGACTGGATGGCCCTTGTGGTCTCTTCCAACTCAGTGATTCTATTCTATTCTATTCTATATCTGTTTACCTAATTTAAGCTTTTGGAGCTGTAGAGGTGTATTGTAGGGAAGCATATTATGAAAATAAATGCATGTTATCTCTGGCCAGGGAGCCAGCTGAAGTATAAATAAAGATAAAATGAAGGTAATAATCCACTTATAATTATAATAGTCCCAACAGTACAAGGTTACTGGACTAATGCTAGCAAAGCACCTTTCCACCTGCACACACAAAAAAGGAGAAGCCAGTAGGTTGGGGGAGAAAAGAAACCTCAAAATGTACATGGACTGAAACAAATATGATGGTGCCTGCCTTATTTTAGATCCATCTTTTGATTGGATGAGACATCAGTGGAGGAGTGTAGATTTTTCAGATGGCTGGCTAAACAAAGGGTGAAGCAGGAATAAAATAGAGGCCCTTTGAGCAGCAAAGCATCAGATCGGGCACATGTGAAATGAAACAACTAGGTCATATAAGCTTTGCAAAAATAAAGAAAAATATTAACAACCTTTTAGAAGTCACTGAAGGCTTATTTCAAAAGACATCCAGGATTGACTTATTCTTTCACCAGCCTCCATTTGTCTTATGATTTCTATATGGCGGCCAAATGTATACATCTATTTTTTAAAAACATAGTATGGCTATCTGCGTATCTGTTCTCCTCTTTGCTCTCGTTTTTGCTGTTCACATGTGCACAGTAAAGGATTTTGGAGGCAGCTACAGACAGGTACACAGTAGGATTAGTTGAGTCCTATTCTTTCCTAGCTGAAAGCTTTTTTCCCTTTTTTTTTTTTACAGTAGACACATTCTCACAACCTAATACTAAAGTATGTTTTTCTGCAGCCTTCTTTTATCTGCCTCCCACTGCCACACTGATAAAAATGAGATGGAAGATAGGGAGGTAAAGTAAGGGTTGGGGAGGAGTAAATAGCCTTTGTAAAAAGGAACTTGAATGCTGGAGGCTTAGTGAATTGCGGTATGAATGTATAAACCATTTATATAGTAGAGATATGATGTACAATTCTGTTGATCATACTGTGAAATTCATCTACAACATCATTCCTGAGCATTTACAGATCTTTTCCTGGATGTTGTTCTATCAGGCATAAGATAACAATTGGGCCCGAACAGACAGGCCAAAATAAAGCTGCTTCAGGTCACTTTGGGGGTGTGCTGTTTAAATGCTGCGTGCATCCTAAGAGGATGAAAGCTGCACCAAAGCCATGCCCCAGTCCTAAGGACTGGAGTGCAGCTTCTGGCCTCTTAAGATGTGTCTGTTATTTAAACAGCATACCTCCGAAGTGACCTGAAGCAGCTTTATTTTGGCCTGTCTGTACGAGCCCAATTGTTGGCTTTGCTGATGCTCATTTGTATTTCAACAGGAATTCCTGCCATTTTACACATATACAAACAACATAATATATAGTATGGCACTCAGGATTATGCATATATGTAACGATGATACTATCTATCACCAAAAAATCCAGGAACTAAAACACCACCTGCTTTGAAGATAATATGCAGATTTTAGAATTGAATACAACATACATTGGGGTGCTATATTCATTAGAGAATGTCTCCTCTACAAAAAGAGGCAGTAAAAATGACAATAATCATGCACCTTTTATGGCTGATTTCCACCCATCATCTCATAATTGCTAGTTGTCAATCAAAAAGAAAACTACCCCGTGATAGCAACCCCCACATCAACCTATTAATAAGCCTCCTATTGTGTCTTTATGTCAACCATCTGCTCTAAGGAATATGTGGCGAGAGCTGAAATAAACATAGCAACCGAAAATCCTGGATTGCATCATGGTGCACGCAAGCATTGAATCAGTTGTGCAACAACTTTTAAAGGCAGAAGTATGGATATAATCTATTACATCAAACAAAATAAGACTTGCAATCCTGCCAATTGCATTAATATCTCTCTCTCTCTCTCTCTCTCTCTCTCTCTCTCACACACACACACACACACACACACACACCCCTCATATGGAGTATGGGTATATCTAAAGGTATTGCATATTGATTTACCCAATGCTGCCTGGGTTGATGTTGATGATTCGGCTTATGATTTGATTGAAACAAAAGTTTCACTAATAGAAGCTACAGTCCTTACAGCTTGTTTTTCACAAAATTTCATGCAAAAAGGGACTTGAACAAACAATTTCCTGAAAAACTTTGAAGTTTGCTGGCTTGTGCCAAACCTAAAAATGTTCTCAATATCAAATGTTCAAAAAGGTATGAATACCAAGTTTGGTCAAAATCAACTCATAATTGTGCATTCTAGAGTGGGGAAAAAAACAACCTAAATGCTTCTGAAGTAGCTGAAGAATTGGGTCCCATTAGAACATGTGCTCAGTCTGGTGAGTCTATGGCCAAGCCTATGGATTTAGATATTGCATAATTATTAAATATATGTCAAATTATGGTACAAGCACATTAAACTACAGGATACAATCAAGGAAGCCATCAAAATTAAAACACACTCCTAAATTTAACCTTGCTACCTTCTTCTCTCTGTCTGTTGATCTGGGAAACAGTAGTAAAGCAGTCCAGGAACTAACTTGATGGAGGGAAACAGAAATAGCCATTGGTGACCCTTCATGGCCCCCTACAAGCAGAGAGAAACTTCACTGCTGTGAAAGTCTCCACTGCACCTCTGAGGATATGCAATGATGGCAGAAAGATTGTCTGAGGATGGAGTGAAGGCAGGCTTGGATTTGGAAGATTCAAATCCCCACCATTTCCTGAAAGGATCCCAAAATTAGGACTGTCTCCAATGGCAGCTTGAGCTGGCATGGGAATTCCCTGTCCTTTTGTTACAAATGACAGAGGTTTAAAAGCGCAGACATACACTGCTGTGGAGAACACTGGCCAAGAAATCGTTGAGCATTAATATCTATATGAGGAATTCTGTGTTGGTGCTGTGTGACATTTATGCTGAATAGCAATTTTGTGCAGCCAAGTGTGCAACCAAAGGTATTACCTCTGTCATTTGTTACAACAGGACAGAAAGGGCAAATGGGTATACATCTCTGTTTCCATGTCATTGAACTGAATGCACATATTGAGCATTGGACAAAAATATCTAGCCACTTCCATAGGGCGGCGGCGGGGGAGGGGGCTTACACATGTGTAAGACACCAACCCAATTCTAGCAATTGACTGTCAGGAGCCAGCAAGCCTTAGGGTGAATATCCACTACTTTTAGTTACTGTGAGTGTGCTTTGAATGCAATCTATTGCTTCCTTTTTTTTTAACTCAGAGTGCAATTATACCTGTGTTTGCTCAGGAGTAAGACCCACTGATTGCAGGCTAATAAGTGAGTATAGGATTAGGTCCTTAACAACATTTCTATGGCTATAATCCTACAACATACATCCATGAGTAAATATCATTGAACAAACATGCCTGCTATTACACTGCTTGTAGTGTATTGCTACTTCTATCTACTTGGAAGTAATTCCCACTGAATACAACTTTCTAGTAAGTTCCTTTACTTACTTCTAGTTAGTTCCTTAGCATCATAGAATCATAATTGAAAGAGACCACAAGGGCCATCCAGTCCGACCCCCTGCCGTGCAGGAACACAGAATCAAACCACCCCTGACAGATGGCCATCCAGCCTCAGTTTGAAAACCTCCAAAGAAGGTGACTCCACTACACTCCAAGGGAATATGTTCCACTGTCAAACAGCTCTTACTGTCAGGATGTTCTTCCTAATGTTGAGGGGGAATCTCTTTCCCTGTGTAGTCTGAATCCATTGCTCCATGTCCTAGTCTCTGGAGCAACAGAAAACAAGCTTGTTTCTTTTTCTAGTTGTTTGTTGTTGTGTGCCTTCAAGTTGTTTCTGAATTATGGCAACCTCAAGGTGACCTTATCATGGGATTTTCTGGGGCTGAGTGTGTGAGACTTGCTCAAGGCCATCCAGTGGGTTTCCATGGCCAAGCGGGGAATCAAATCCCTTTCTCCAGAGCAGTAGTCCAACACTCAACCCACTATACCATGTTGGCTCTCTCCTTAAAGTTAGCATTTGAATAAATATACTTTTGTAGTTTTTTGTGAGTTTTTTTGGCTAAGAGGCTATGTTATAGAAGAGTATATATCCTTCTAGAAGAAGGAATAAACTCTTCTAGAACACTCCCTCATAGCCTTAAAAACCCACAGAAAACTATGGATGCTGGCCATGAAACCCTTCAACTTTACAAATATACTTTTGATGTAATGGTTAAAATAATAAGGCTAAACAACAATAACAACAACAACAAAAATCAAATATGTCTCTTGTTCATCATTATTCTGGAGAGGCTTGGCATTGGATTACAACATTGCAAGGTTACAGAGAAATCCAATGAGTAAAGGCCAATTATTTGCTCAGAGATGACTATCTTTCACTCCTACTCCTACAAGGAGTGCAGTTAGAAGTACAGGAGTAAACCTGTTCCTCTTTTTCTCTCTGTCTGCTGCTCTGCAAGGCATTTGTCTCTTCTGTGTGTTGTCCAAGAATCAATCACTCTGCAAGCAGGCGCAAAAAGGGCAGCCAGGTGACAGTTACGACTTGATTTGGCATCATATTACTCATGCTACATAAAATAACTGCAAACTAGCCATATTGCCAGATATACAGCACCATATGTCTCATAGTTCTTATGGCACTTGTGCTTACTTCAATTAAATTAACACATTCTAGGCAAAGAATTATGGTCCATAACAAAGACAAAAAATGCATTCCCACAGTACTGACTATTGAGGTAATTTGCAGAAGTCATGCTCCTTCTGTCAACTGACAGAACTGTTCACTTCAGTCTAATTAATTGTCCTAAGATTCCCAACACATCTACCATTGTTTGTTGGCATATCTTTAAATGACCGTTTTTGGATAGTTTACAGTTGCCTGAAGTGGTGTCACCAAGGAAATGGCTAGCAGAGCAGTTGAAGGCTTTCATGGCTGGCATCCATAGTTTTTTGTGAGTTTTTCAGGCTATGTGGCCATGTTCTAGCAGAGTTTCTTCCTGACATTTTGCCAGCATCTGTGGCTGGCATCTTCAGAGAATGTTTGCCTGGAAAGGACTTGGCTATATATATTGTGTGATCTGGAAAGGCAGGAGTGATTTGCATGTGTATTGTTGGTTGCTAATGGCAGTCCTCAGGGTATGAGGGTCTGCACAAGCGGACTAATGTCTGCTTGATTAGTGCTCATTGTCTGCTGGGAAACCCCTGACCATGGGAGATTTCTCATTTGCATTTGTCTTTATCTTGCTATCTTTCAGGACTGGTGGCCAAACCTTGTTTACTTTAAGGGATTCCTCTTTCCTGTTGAAATTTTCCAGGTTTTTTTTGGATTTCAATGGCTTCCCTGTGCATCCTGACATGGTAGTGGTTGGCATGGTCCAGAATTTCAGTGTTTTCAAACAGTATTTTATGCCCAGGATGGTTTGTGGCATGTTCTGCTACTGCTGATTTTTCTGGCTGGGCCAGCCAGCCTGGGCCAGCCAGGGTCAGGGGTTTCCCAGCAGACAATGAGCACTAATCAAGCAGACATTAGTCCTCTTGTGCAGACCCTCATACCCTGAGGACTGCCATTAGCAACCAGCAATACACATGCAAATCACTCGTGCCTTTCCAGATCACACAATATATATATAGCCAAGTCCTTTCCAGGCAAACATTCTCTGAAGATGCCAGCCACAGATACTGGCGAAACGTCAGGAAGAAACTCTGCTAGGACATGGCCACATAGCCCGAAAAACCCACAAAAAAGCTAACATAGCAGTAGTGAATTATGTTTGTCTTCCCAACATTCACTATTCTTAACTTGATTTTTTAAAAAAACCCTAAAAGTACTAATTTCCCTTCTAGTCTTCTATCTTCTGAACAGATAATTGTAATCATTAAGTCACTTCTATTTCCAGGTTCCCTAAATTAACTGTCATTTCCTCTGTTACCTAGAATGGGCTAACAACAACACACTTCTGCACTCTGTTGAGGTCTCCTCAAGTTGCCTTGCTGGCAGAACTGGGTGGTCTATGCATTTGCCTCACTTTGATAAGCCGTATCTTAGCAATAGCAATAGCGTTTACTTTTCTATACCACTTATCAGTGAACTCAGCAATCCCTAAGTGGTTTACAGTGTGTAAAGCCAATTGCCCCCTGGGGTATTCATGAGCCGGGTACTCATTTTACTGATCTACAAAAGGATGGAAGGCTGCATCACTCTTAGAGCCTTGGGATTGAACTCACAACCTTGTGGCTGCAGTACCAGTATTTAACCACTGCATCAACAGGGTTCCTTATCTTCTCAAAAGCTTTCTTGTATATCACTTTTGGGAGAGACAGATAGAACAGGGATGACCCTCCTATTAGAGTGACAATAATAATCTGAAATGTAAGGTAAAGGTTCGATATGACTAGTTTTTACATGGTCCTTGTTTAGTAATTTTCCAATATGGTTTAATGATTGCTATTTCGTGGTTGGCTAATATATGCTTAGTACTCTCTTTTCATTTGCTATATGTGTTGTAAGCTGTTGCTAGGCAGATGTTCTAAAAGTGCCATAAATAATAAGGCGTATCTATATAGTTCAGGGCCAGGTTTATGTAGTGGTTTGAATATTGGACTGAGACTCTGGAGACCAGTGTTTGAATCCCAGCTTGGCCATGTAAACCTATTGGATGACCTTGGACAAGTCACATGTTCTTAGCCTCAGAGGATGGCCATGGCAACCCCCCTCTGAAGAAATATGCCAAGAAAACCCCATGATAGGGTCACCTTAGGGTCACTTTAAGTTGGAAATGACTTTAAGGCACACAAACAACAACAACAACAGCAACATAGTACAGGGCCAGATAGTTGAGAAAGATATCCAGACTTACATTACATTTTTAAATAAAGCTCTGACTTCCTTTCAATGATACCTCCATACTTGAACCTATATAAGAAAGGGAACAGGTTTCCCTTAAACATCTGCCTCAGGGGGCAGATATTTGGCGGCAATAGCACTATTCCCTTAGGCAGTTTCTGATCTCACAGAAGCTAGTTCTAGGTTGAGAAACCAAATGTGCTGTGATACAGATTTAACTAATTTCTTTACTACAACTGCAGTATTCTAGCTGTGATGTGTGAAAAATAAAAGTTAAGAGGAACAAGAATCAGAATGAATGAGACTGAATGAACCCACTGGAAATACATTTAAAGCAACCAGGCAAGAGGACATGATGTTGTCCTTCCCTTTTCCAAAGGCAGTTGAAACTTCAACATTTTACCCAAGGGCAATTTAATACCATGGAGAGCCTAAACTTGGGGACCTCATTGGAAATGGGAGAGTCTGTTGCCACCAGGCAGCCTTCACTGTCTGAAATGACCATTTTCATTGACTGCAATGGCTTCATGTTAAAGTGGATACTGAGTTGTCTGGAATCCTGCTGGCCCATGACACTAGAGACTGAGTTTCTTTCCAGGGTCACAGTGATGTGACAAGGGAAGACACATAGCAATAGTAATAGCAATAGAAAGTACATGTCTATACCACTTACAGACTAGCACTCCCTAAGCAGTTTACAATGTGTAAGTCAATTGCCCTCAACAAGCTGGGTACTCATTTTACAGACCTACAAAAGGAAAGAAGGCTGAGTGGACCTTGGAGCCCTGCCTGGGACTGAACTCACAAAATTGTGGCTGCAGTTCTGGCATTTAACCACTGTACCACCAAGGCTCCCATATAAATTTGCTGGCTCCAAAGCAGCCTGTTTCTCCAGAATTCCAAATCCTGACTTTCGTCATGGCTTTCAAATCCAGAGTCTTTTCCCTTCTGCGGTTGTCTATGCTGGCAGCCACAGGACTGCAGCCTTAGTCTCTTGATCTTTAGAATATTAGTTATTGCCAGTTATTTTGGGATTTTTTAAAATATCCTAGTCATTTTATTCAGGCCTGTGTTTAGATGGTCTTTTGTTCAGTCTGCCTCACTTATTACTTTTCTCTCACTCCTCCCCAGATCAGTCATTCTTCCCTTTGCTCTTTCATCCTAACTATCACACCCTATAATAGCAGCAGAACAACTCTTTAAAGGTGCAGCGTTGCTTAGCAATGCCATGTATCCCTTCATGTCACTCTCAGAGCTATGGTAACCTCGTTTGTCTTGCTAAGATCACAGAAACGCCATATATTTTGGGATATTGTTCAGCCTTTCCCCAGTGCTCAGGATAAGAAATGACAAGGCCAGAGAGCGTACTTAGAATATTACCAAGTGATGCAATTTGATTAAATCTTTATCTCTGTACCAAAGCCCACCCAGACCTTGTATTTGACAGTTCAACAGCTTTTTATCTCTCCTTTCCAAAGATAAGCACTTTACTTCAGGCTTAAAACGTAGAATGCCTGCTCTGGCTGCTGATAGGAGTTTGGAAAGAAAACCTCTCCTGCTATTATCTCATTCACTTTTGACAGTGAGACATTTTAATTCTATGAATCTTGCCATTGTGCTTTAGACTAAGGGCAATTATCTTCAGGAGATAATTCGGTATGTTTGGCTACAAAAAATCTTCATCTAGAGGTGATAGCTCAGTGGCACAGCACATGTGCAATGCATGAAAAAGTCACAGGCCCCAGCATCTCTGAGTAAGGGTGGAAGAAGATGAGGATTTTCATACCAGTGCTTACCATGGGGTACATGCTGGTAAAATGCCAGTAAAATGTTTAGGATTAGGAAGCATGTGCGTCTGAAAACCTGACACACTTCCTAAATGTTAGAGAATTGTCCCCTCACTTCCAGCACCCCTGAAACATTTGGGGAACAGCCATTTCCCATTAACACAATGTTTCTAGCCCATTGTTTAGGGAGCCTTAAGCAATCCACTGTGCTTGGATTAGGGGCTTTCAGAGGTTGGTGGATTGCAACTCTCATATTCCACATCATATGTGACTATGGTGGTAAGGTATGATATGAGTTACAATCCAATAACATCTCCAGATCTTCTCTAGTCCTTGTGAAGATAATATTAATAAAGGAAAAGGTGACTCCATGGGCCAATTTTTATCTTCCATCTACAAATGTGCTCTAGGGCTCAATTTATCTGCACACCTCCTCCCACTCCTGGGTCTTAAGAGGCTCTTTTTTCCCATAAGAGACACTGATCCAGAAGTTGTTTCCTATTTGCTTCACATTGGAAAAATGACATCCCTGCTTAAAATAGTCATGAATGAGCCAAAAACATGAAGGAATTGCCCTCACAGTCTGTAGGGTGCATTGGGAGAATTGAAAGTTTTTCTGTAGGGTGCAGTGGGGCCTTCCAAGGTCCGGGGGGGGGGGGGCACTCTAACCTGCAACAGTTATTCAACCCTGAGTTAGGTAAACCAATATGTTCTGACCTGATACCTTAACATTGACAGCTTATATTAACAATGGTTATTTGGATATAGACGTGTCAATTGAATTCAGCATTCTGCAACGCAATGCAGACATAACACTGGCTTCCTGTTACAACAGTTAACAAACTGGGATCCAGGCTCAGGAATCTGTACAGCTATTGAGCAGCTCTCACAGAAATCACTCTGCTTAAAAGCTGCTGTGTTCAACCAGAATTCCTGGTGAACCAAGACCTGGTACCACGGTGTGAAGGCAGTATAGGATTATGAGGACAGGGGGATCAACCTTTAAGTGAAATTAACTAGTCCTTATGAATTGTCTAAGTACAGTGAAAGAACAAGCTATGAAGAAAAGAAGTACATATTCCCAAGGTATTTCTGAATTAGTAACCATGGTTAAAAAGGAGTTAGATTTGTCTGACCCAGTTCAGTAGACACTGTGGTTGCCTTCTTTTCTAATCCTCCTTATTTCCTATTGGATTCTGTCTTTGTATCTAACATTGTAGTTTTTTTTTAACATTATAAATTCCATTAGCTGAGAGAATTAGATGATGGCTGTCTCCTCCCATATTGTACCTGCTATGATCCATATGTGCTATCATGGAGTGAGGTTCTCATTCCCCTTGGAAGGAGAATATATTGCCAACTCTGAGTACCTATTTGATGATACTGCACAGTAGGGTAAGTCAATTTTTCTGCAGCACTTTTAAAGTCCTGCAAGACCTATTTGACAAGCCAGAAAAACAGCATAGGACACTACAGTGGCGGCACCTTCAGTTCTATTTAAAACACCATCAGTAGGAATCAAAATTGACACCAAAGTATAAAAATGTGTATTTCTTTATGTCATGCACATTTCTTCATTTGGCTGAATCGTGCAACTATATTAGTCTCGTATAGGGATGGAAGGAATATTTGAAGACTTGAGACGGGGAAAGAAGGGGGATTTGTGAACATTAAAAAACTCTGATAAGAAGAATCCTCCTCAAGCCCTTTTCTTTTTTCCTCTTCTGGTTATTGAACAGACTTGAGGAATACGTCTACCTCCAGTCCAGACACATCTTTGTCTATTTCCCCTAAGGCAGGAGGGTGGGAGGCAGTCCAGTGATGAGGTTCATCACAGGCTTTGTTCTTATAGCTAGCACATGACAATGACTGCATCATCATGAATGAGTCAGAAGAACAGGGCATGGGTACCTCTATGCCTCCTTACAAAATTGGGCAGGAGGAAGCCAACTGAGGAAGGCTATAGCCTTCCTGAGTTTTGCTCAGTTCCCCCACCCTCCCAGTGTCATGAGAGGGAAGGAGCTGTGAGAAGATCCTGGCAGGTTACCACTCCCCTCACTCTCCCAATGTCACATATGGGGGGAGCCAAGAGAGGATCGTGAAAAGCTATAGTCTGTCAGGATCGGAGGACCCAGCTCCCAATAACCAAGACAGCATTGTAGTGTAATAGAAACTAGAGATTTATTGTAGATATTGAGACAGAAAGTTCCCCATTCCAGTACAGTGCTAGAACTAAAGAAAATCCCCCTCATACCATCAGAAATACATTCTCATCCTCCAACCCCTCTTTTCAACCTCGATCATTTCCTTTTGATCCAGATCAAAGGGCTCTTCATGTTTCCTCTTTCCCCTCCCGTGTTATCTTTAAATCTCTCTTCAGGAAGAAAGTCATCCCTGTTTTACACCTTCAATCTATGGCAGGAAGGTTGAGGTCATAAACTAGAACTCCTTTCTGCCACTGGCTACCTGCCCCTCCTGTTTGTTTTCCAGGCTTGGATTTAGCATAATCAATATCCCCTTCTCAATAGCCCACATACTATACAGTGTTATTTCACCATATCACCATGCCATCATATCCTCATTCCTTAATATCATCATATCATGACAGATTCTGATATGGGTTCTGACATAGCATGCCTGATCCTCATTTGTGTCTCCCACTCATCTTGCTAATGGACACTTTCTGCCTGCTGCAAGACCAATTTGAAAACTGCATACTTTTCAAAGATATATGGCAGCAGGAAGAAAAAAAATGTTGTTCTACCCCATGGGAATGAATAATTCAACACAGGACATTCTTCTTCTCTTCCATGTGTTGGGGGAAAGCCCTTCTATGCTCCAGTTGACACATCCACAATATTATTTTTATTGGCAGAAGGGACTCAGTCTGCTTTGGCAAACATTTTTCATCTTGCCCAAGCAATGGATCAGAACCAGACATACCATACTTGAGTAGTATGGAAGTCTGGTCTAGTCCAAGACATTTTACTGCCTCAGTCAAAGCAGCAAATGGTACTCTCATTCACTCACCACTAGGAGCATAGTTCTCAAAGTAAGCCATTTCCCCCTTCCATGAAAACTCTATGGAAGTCCCACAAATATGTCTTCCCATTCTTGACAGTAACAAATTAAATAGCAAGCCATTTACTGACTTTTCATGACACTAGAAAAATCTACTTCTGCAACTCTGCCGAATAGTAGGCCTGCCCTGGGAGAGCTTGCATTGGTGACAAATTTGACAATCCCTTGGTCCTGATTGTTCCTATGCACCTCTGAAAGGAACTTGATGTTTTTTCCCCCTTTGAACAAATATATTAGCAAAATATTCTGTTAGTGGAATTGATTGAACATCCTTTGTTTGATGAAATTAATGTGATTCCAGAAGTTCTGAATCATGTGGGTTTGTTATCAAGGCTATACAAATACCTAGATAGCTAAAAATGTTGTTATGTAGTGGTGATGATATAAGTCAGGCTGACCAATTTGTAATTGTTTGTTTTTCACATTTATGATCATGGCACTATTGCCATGATAGCAAATGGTGTTGCTGGTGAGTAGGGTGCTGAAGGATGATGTGCCCAACCCTCCTCTTCCAGAGAGCTGCAGTGTGACAAAGAATTGTGACAAGACCCTACAGGCTTCCTCTCATGCGATCATCACACAGCTGTTTCCCAGAGAGAAGGGTCTGGAGTGTCATCCTTCAGTGCACCATTTGTTAGCACCACAGAACTCCCTCCTTTGGTACAGATGACATGATTTTAAGACAGGTTTTGGAGTTGGATTGGAAGATGGAGCATAGCCATTATATTGTAGCTATATTTCTGATGCAAAATCTCAGTCACTGTGGTATTAGTAGGCTATTCAACGGTAAGCGAAATGTAACATGGAGCAAGGGGGATGTATGTGGCCCAGAAAGGCTGGTTTGGTTGGGTTCCATTTACTGTTTTAAAATTCTATGGACTCAGTGGAGTTCTCATTAACTGTCTATAGTGGAAACCTCTGGGAGTGGAGGAATCACCCACTGCAGCCTTCCATACATGGTTTAACATCAAACATAAATAATTCAGATGTCTCTTTTCAGCTCAGTTTTGTTGCCAACTTCTGTCAAATCTATTTCAAACTATGGTGATCCTATGAATAAGAAATCTTCAAGTCACATCATTAATTCCATTCACATCTTGAAGACTCAGGATTGTGGCTTCCTTGATGTAATCTATCCATCTTGAATGCAGTCTTCCTCTTTTCTTACTCCCTTGTACCTTATTATTTTCCTTTCTAGTGAGTCATGTCATGATATGGCCAAAGTATGACAGTTTCAGTTTAATCTTCTTGACTTCTAGGAAGAGTGCAGGCTTGATTTGCTCTAGGACCAATTTATTTCTTTTTTTAGCAGTCTATGGTATCTGCAAAACTCTTCTCCAGCACCATATTTCAAACGAGTTGACTTTCCCCTTGTACTGCTTCCTTTCCTGAATCCAGTTTGGACATCTGGCATATCTTGATCCATGTATGGTAAAACTCTTTGTTTCAGAATTTTGAGCATCCTTTTGTTTGCATGGGAGATTAATGTAATTGTTCAGTTGTTACTGTGATCCTTGGTGTCCCCTTTCTCGGGGACTGGAATGTATATTGGACATTTCCAATCTGTGGGCCATTCTTTACTTTTCCATATTTGTTGGCAGATTCTACAGTAGATTCCATTTCTACAGCTTGAAGCAGATCTATTGATATGGCTGATTTATTTCTGCCAAATGCCTTGAGTGCAGCTTCTACTTCAATTTCTAAAATTGTAGGTTCACCTTCAAATGGTTCTTCCTTGAAGGAACATGCCATCCTTTCATCTCTTTTTTATAGTAATTCTGTGTATTGTTTCCACTGTCTTTTTATTTGTACTTGGTCATATAATGTGTTCCCCTGCTGATGGTAGAGCATCCCCACTCTTGGTTGAAATTTCTCTTTGATTTCTCAGATCTTGTGCAAGAGAACTCTTGTTCATCCTCTTTCCCCCACTACTGCTGATGCCCAGTAGCTGTTTGGCTCATTAAGGTCTAATCTTAAATGCAGATATAATGCAGTTTGACACTGCTTTAACAGCCATGTCACTGCCTTCTTTGACAAATTTTTTTAAAAAATTACAGAATTCCATAGCATTAAACCATGGCAGTTAAAGCAGTCTCAAATTGCATTAATTCTTCAGTGAAGATTACTCTAGCCTGGCTCCTCAGCAAAAGTTTGCTTGACATGGGAGACCCTGCTAGCAGTACTGCTACCATCAGCATAGGCTCTTGCCTCACAGGAATACGTACTTCCACCACTTCAGAATGGTAGTGCCAGCTGAGTATATATCAGCATATTCTAGATCTGTTTCTAGCTCAGAGACAGGAAATCTTCAGTGGTTGGGGTCTCTGGCTATGACAATTACAATTTTGGAGTTGACCTGAAGCCTTATTGTTGAGAGAACACCTATTTTTTCAGAGTATTTATTGGCCTAAGTGGTTCACTTAATCTTAAGTATATGAGTGGTTATTTCTTAACCAATAAAGTAGTGCCTTGTCTAGTGAGAGCTGTTGTTAAAATCCAGAATTTGTGTAGATTTGTTTTTTTCAAAACTTGGAATCATCCAAGTATGTAAGATTGCAACTCCTGTCATCTGCAACCAGCATGGCTATGTAAACAGTATGTTATTTGCAACCAAGACTTTTTGGCAAAAATTATATGAAGGCATTTAATTAATTTGAGCTAGGCTTTATCAAGACCCAGCTTTGTATGTTTTTTCCCCTTGAGATTAATTTTTATTAATTTTTAGTATGAACAGCCTAATTTACAACCAAAAGGATATACAATCAGAGATAAAGGAGCAGAAGAAAGAAAAAGACAAGAGGCGGAGGAGGAGGAGGATACATACAATTAATACACATTAAGGCTCTGACCCCCCCTCCAAACCTGACTGTAATTAAAAGAAAAAGAAAAAGGAGGAAAACTTTATACCATTGTAGTTCCAGCTAAATAATCCTACTAATCCTAATAATACAGATAACCATAAACACACGTTATTACATTGTAGATGTCTTACTGTTTTAAAAACCCATAAACAGTTTCCATGTAAAGAAAATGTTTGATTACTTCCATTGTTGAGAGGTTATTATGTAAAAAGAGGCTCTTATATGAAACAGTTTGATCCTAAAATAAAATAAGAAAACTCAACAAAATCAATTAGCACAGGCAATAAATGCTAAGTAAACTTTATTTGTTTATTATTTATTACAGGCATAAGTAAAGAGAAGACACTAAATCACTCAACAGGGGCTATGCTGTTTGGGGAAGGGGGAGCCTGGGAGTTGTAGCACAATTCCTCCTCCCCCCTAGCTCTCTGCTAGATGCCCTTTGATCAGAGCCTGCAGGCCTCTTCCTTATCTTATGGGCATGCCTAAAGAAGCTCTTTTGGAGCCCAGCCATCAGCATTATATCTTCTTAAAATATAACAGCATTCTGATCTTTTGGTCTGAGGCTGGCTTTGTTGCTCAAGGTGTAAATCTCTCCACTCAGTGATGACAGAAGAAAAATATAAATAGAATAACAAGAAAACAACGTATTGCTACCCCCGCCAGTTAAATGAGCTCATGACCATATGCTATCTCTCCTCCTTGCTTCCCTTCTTTCATCCTACTTGTCTAGTGTAATTACTCCCAGCAGCTTGTCTGCTCAGATTTGTTTCATGGGCTGTGAAGTGATCACTGCAAACTGCTTGGGGAATCCTTCCTAATTTGAGGGGTTCTGTCTCTATGTTATAAAGGAGTGTGTCTGGCCCTTGTGGGGTATTACACTTGTCTTAGCTTGCTACTCAACAGTCTTTTCTGCTTTAGGACTGCAGTAAATAAGTCAGAAGAACAGCAATGAACTGGGCCAGACCAGCCATTAGGCAGAGTTAGATGGTCATATTGGGTGGTGCATACTGGGAGGAGACAGCCCTAGCCTTCTCCCATCACATGTAGCAGAGGATGTTGTACTATTATGGGTGTTGGAGTATTTTGAACATGGAATGGTAAAAAGTGCTGCCTTGTTACTTTCTATGGGTTGGCCCTGGCAACAAATGCCAACATTTTAAGAACCATTCAATTGCTATAATTAAACTTCTTATTTGGAGAGGAGAGGAAAGAAAGAAAGAAAGAAAGAAAGAAAGAAAGAAAGAAAGAAGTTGATGCTTTACACAGAGACCTCTGTCTTATGAGGCCTGCCAATAAATATTGGAACATGAGTTCTGGCAATGTTTGCAAAGCTGACAGTGCTACTCCAGAAAAAGAGCTCTTCAATTGTCACAAGCCAGTTTTGTGGTTGCTGCGAATCATCTTCTCAAGACACCTACATAAATTTATCTGTTTGGTTATCATTCCCTTTAAATGCATTCCCTGTTATTTTTACAGATTCCCCCCAGTGTCTTCTTGTGACACCCGGCACTTTTTCCTTCTTTAACAATAGATGTCTGGAGGAAACGAGGTTTTAATCATGCATTTGGCCATATCAGACAGCTTCAGCTTAATTAATGCTGTCAGATGCACTAGCTGTCAGGCATGCTTACTAACCTGAGATGCATGCTTTTGTGATTCCTTTATTATTGTGCAGTCAGTTTTATCAGAATAGTTGCCCTCCAGCCAACAATGAATCAGTAACCCAACACAGCACAACTGTTGTACCAACTGTGCAAGCCCAGCAAGGAGACAATTGGATTTTCCCATTTAAATTACTCATTTTTGCTACTCTTGTTATACCTGCTGTCACAGAAATCACTATTTTTATGTTCCTGTGATGTGCATGGGGGATGGGAAGATGGGACCATAAGACTTATATGAAAATTTTGGGATTATAAAATTTCTGTAATCTCTGAGATATAGTTTGGAGCCTTAGTGGTGATTATGTTGCTTTTGTGTGCCTTCAATTTGTTCTTGACTTATGATAACCCTAAGGTGATCCTGTCACACTGTTTTCTTCACATGATTTTTTCAGAGGGAATTTGCCTTTGCTTTCTTCTTCTGAGGCTGAGAGAGTGTGATTAGGCCAAGGTCATCCAATAAGTTTCCATGGCTGAGCAGGGATTTGAACCCTGTCCCCAGTTACACTCAGACTGCTACACCAGGATGGCTCTTGTGGTCATTATAGAGGCAGTAATTTTTCTTCAGTGGGTTAAACAGCAAAAATTATTAAGAAGTGAGCTTGTCTGCTATTTTAATCACCTGTTGACCTTTCTGGAGTATGGTGGAACTCTTAGTTGTTGGTGTCTTTTCATTCACACTTAGGATGCAAATCCATACAAATTTCATGCTGATAGGTAATAACCCCCCCAGCCCCCCCACCCTGCTTCAAGAAAGTACTTTGTGCATTCTTGCACTTTGGTGCATTCTGTAAGCCGCCCTGCCTGTCTAATTGGAAGGGTGTGGGGTTATAAATAAAATTTATTATTATTATTATTATTAAAGTCCCTGAATCACACATTTTCTTTTCCAAGAAACTTATTTGCAGATTCTGGAATTATTCCCCCCCCCCCCCACACACACACACATATTATTTTTGCACAGGAAACAGTGTTTTCTGTGCAGAAAGCAATGTTTCTGTGCCACAAGCTTGGTTTTTTTGCACAGAAGATGCCGTTTTCTGCAGAAAAAACTCATGTTCATTTCTCACACAGCAAAAGTCATGAACTGCAAAGATTATCATTTGTCCAGGATCCTCATGGTCAGGATTTCACAACACCTAGGGAGCCCAGTTTTCATCTATTCTTCTTCCTCTTCCATAATAATCAAGACTTATGTAGTTGGGACAAGCTAGTTCCACTGAGAATCATTAGGCAAGCTGGGATGTAGCCAGGATTTAGGAAAGGGGGTGGAATGTTCCAGACTAAGTGACACCCTTATTTGGGACTTGGGCGCAGCGGTGTAGAAGCATGCACCATTCATTCTATCCAACGGAAGGGGGGGTCCAGCCCCCCCAGCCCCTCCCCCCGGCTACATCCCTGAGGCAAGTCACACTCTCTTAGCCTCAGAAGGAGGCAAAGACAACTCCCCTGAAGAAATTTTGCAAAGAAAATCCCTTGATAAGTTTGCCTTAGAGTCACCATAAATTGGGAATGGCTTCAAGGCACACACCAAAGTGGATCTCTCAAGCATAGTAGTCAAATTAGCAAGGCAGAAGTTGAACAACTAATCAGTCTCAACCCCCCCCCCAAGAGTCTAACAGAGGAAGAAAACAAACTTAGTCTATTTTGTAAAATATATGAAAGTACAGTCAGCCCTCTGTATCCACGGATTCTTTATCTATGGATTCAATCATCTAAACCTTGATATATTCCAAACATCTGAGTTTCTGACAGTGGTATGTCCCCAATATTGTAGAGCATCCAGTGGTGGATACAGGAGTGACCAGGGGTATAGCTATGTGAAACAAGGGTTGAGAGCATTACTTCCTTGTGAAGAGAGAAGCTGGGCAAACTTGATTAGAGCTGGCAAATCAAAGTTCAGGGAATGCTGTGAAAGGGGGGCTATGAGGAGAAAAGGATATAAACTAGAGACTAGTCTGTTAAAGAATCAGGTAGGGAAAAGATGGAATAAAGTGAGGGACGTCAGGGACAGAGTGAAGATCTGAATGGGGCTTTGAGAGCTGGGGATGAGGAAAGACCACAGGGATTTCTTGTTTAACTTATTTGGTTTATAATAATTTTTTTCTTGTTCCATTTTCTACAATTGTGTCTGACTGTTCCATTGATCAGCACAGTCACTTATCCAGAATAGGGATCACTCAGAGACCCAGGTACCACGTCTAAGGAGGGATATTGAGAGGAAATGGGGCAAGGGTAGTGATAGGAGCCCAAGGGTTGGAACTGTGGGGCTGGCCTGGAGAGGGATTCTGTCATACCTCTCAGTAACAATTTTGGCCTTCAGAATGAAATTTTCTTCCAATCTCCAAATTTCTACCATTGGGGAGAATAAGACATTGAAAAGCATTTAGACCTGTTCTATTTGCTGTGTTTGCATTCTCTCAGTCTTCCCCTATTCTTTGGATCCCTGAACTGTATCTTTAAATACTCAACTAGTTTTAAGTTACTGCAGTGGTAGAAATTTGGGCCTGAAAGGAAATTTAATGAGGGCACAAGCAATGGATATGCACCCAGGAAAAATATTGGATATAGGAATAACATTGCAGTTATAAGGTGTAAATGAAGCAATTATGTCAAAGAAGTGAATTGCTAACACAGGGATACTCTACAACCTAAGCATTTTTTAATGTGTGCATGTGTGTATGTATGTGCATGTATTTATGCATATTTGATGCAGTAGTTCTCACTGGTGTGTTCAATTGTGGGAAGCACAGCAGCAAGGAATGAAAATTTGACTGTGCAAGGTAAGTAAGGTGGGATACAGACCGCCCAAAAAGGACGGTCTCCTGCTGCCCTGGTTTGCTCTGCGGGGAAGCTGCAGCCTCCAGACCGGGGGGCTTCCCCACGGAGCAAAAAGAACCCTTAAAATGCGGGTTCTTCTTGTGGCATGTTTGTAATGCTGCAATGTGCCAATGGCGCACTTGTGGCATCACAGTGACGCCGGGACATGTGAATGCTAAGCATCTGTCACATCAAAATGGAGGTGCCCGTGTGTACAGGGCACCGCCATTTTGATGCCCCCGTCACGTGCTAGGGGTGAGACCAGTATGGGCGGTGCGCCCTTGGCCAACCCCTAGCACATGATGGGGGCACACTAAAGGCCCATCTGTAGAGGGCCTCAAGCAAGAAGTCAACTCAGACCAATCTTAACCAAGAAAGAGTGAATATAATAGAGCAGCAGAAGTGTTTCTTTTTTTTTTAACCTGTCAGAAAACAGTGACATTTTCTCTCTTACAGAATTTATTTGTGTGTATTTGTGTGTGTGCATGGATCATGTGTGAAGCTGGATTCAAACAATGGTGTCAGAATTCTGATTATAAGAGAAAGTGAAACATTGCATGAATCACTGGAATGCTATCTGGAGAAAAATGGAAGAAAATTGAGGGAAGCTGTCCATTTTTTTAAGGTTTGGGACTATCGGGAATCCATTTTTAGATGTGCTTCCCTCACTCCCCTCAGAATTGCACCTCTCAAAACCTGTGAAAAAATATATACTTGTGTAGTTTCAGAGTCTCCCTCCTCTTTTAACGCTGATTTCACAAAGCAGAAGTGTCACAAATGTTGAAAATAGGAAAAAAGGACAAAAATACACCAGAGAGAGTTATTTTTAAAAAGAAGCAATGAGAAAGATAGAATATAGAAATACTCCAGCTTGTCATTCCAAAGGATTTTGGCATGACAGATGAAAATATTGCATTTTCTGTAAAATTACACTCTGCTTTTAGGGCTATTGTTGTTACAAAATGTAAACTGAAGTCTCTTGTCAGGAATGCAAAAAGTGATATGCCCACAAAGGAAAGAACTCTAAACAGAAGTTGAGAAGAAGTCTGGAACAACATGATATTGCTTTTTTTTTTTTTTTTACTAATACATGGAAGGAATTAAACTCCAAATGAAAATGTTTAACTAGTTCAGTTAAAGGGGACACAATAGAGACTTCTTTTTTAAATTGGAAGCCATTTATAGAATCATAGAATCCTACAGCTGGAACAGGCCACAAAGGCATTCCAACCCAATCCCCTGCCATGCAGGAACTCACAATCAAAGCGTCCTTGACAGATGGCCATTCAGCCTCTGTTTAAAGACCTCTAAAGAAGGAGATTCCACCATTATCTGAAGGAATGTGTTCCACTGTTGAACAGCTCTTGCTGTCAGGAAGTTCCTGCTAATGTTGAGCTGGAATCTCTTTTCCTGTAGCTTGCATCCATTGTTCCGTGTTCTAGTCTCTGGAGTAGCAGAAAACAAGCTTGTTCTATCTTCAGCGTGACATCCCTTCAAATATTTAAACAGAGCTATCATATCACCCCTTAACTGTCTCTTCTTCAGGCGAACATACCCAGCTCCTTAAGTCTTTCCTCATAAGGCATGGTTTTCAGACCCTTCACCATTTTGGTTGCCCTCCTCTGGACACGCTTCAATTTGTCAACATCCTTTTTGAATTGTGGTGCCCAAAACTGGATATAGTATTCCAGGTGAGGCCTGAGCAAGGCAGAATAGAGTGGCACTATTACTTCCCTTGATCTAGATATTATACTTCTATTGATGCAGCCTAAAATCTAATTGGCCTTTTTAGCTGCTGCATCACACTGCTGACTCATGTTCAACTTGTGGTCTACTAGGACCCCTAGATCCCTTTCACAAGTAGTCTTGTTAAGCCAGGTGTCCCCTATCTATGGATTTCATTTTATCTGCCTAAGTGCAGTGTCTTATATTTTTCCTTGTTGAAGTTCATTTTGTTAGTTTTAATCTATTAAGCTTATTTTGAATTTTGATCCTGTCGTCTAGGGTATTAGGTATTCCTCCTAATTTGGTGCCTGCAAATTTGCTGCAAATTTGATAAGCTTGCCTTCTGTTTCTTCATCAAAGTCATTGATAAAGATATTGAATAGCATTGGGCCCAAGCTAGAACCTTGTTGCACCCATACAATGTTGTTTCAGTCCTTAGTAAAGATGTTATGATGGGGAGGCATGGCCAGAAGGAGGAGGAGCATGTCTGCAAAAGATATCCTCCTCATCATAACAACTTTACTAAGGACTGAAACAACATGCAGGCATCTAACATCTCCCATTTTTTCCTCCTGTTTCGTTTGTAACATCTTGCCTGATGAAGAAGTCCATGGAGCTTCAAAAGCATGCAACAAGTATATTGTGCATTTTGGTTGTCCAATAAAGATATCACTGATGGATTTTTGTTTGTATTTGTTAAATGGTCAACACAGCTACCCCGAGTGTTCCACCCATTTAGTCTATTCTGTTGAGGTAACTGCTTTACCAGATGGGACTCAAATGGGAACAGGAGGTACTGTACTGAATTACAATGGTTTCACTCCTAACCGCAAGGCTGGTTCCTGATAGTGGCATTGGGAGATACCTGTTCAGCTCCAGGAAGCTGTGGGCCACATGGTTTTATCCTGTCTCCCATGCTGTTCAATATCTATATGCAGCTGCTGGGGGAGGTCATAAGGAAATTTGGAGTGGGGTGTCATCATTCATCAGTGTTGGTTGACCAAGTGCAGGTGCAGGGATGGAAGTAGTCATAACAGGAGTTAGACCTAGGCAGAAATTGGAACATTAAGGGATTGTACAGACAGCCCCAAAGGGGCAGCATGCAGCTGCCGCTGTTTCAACCAGATTGGAGCCATGACAACTGCACACTGCAGCCTTGATCTGGCCTTTGCAGGGTGCAAAAAGGAGCCACAAAAAGCAGCTTTTTTTGGTGCCCTGCAAAGGACGTGATAACTGTGTTGCCGTGGCTTTACGGCACTCCTTCAGTGTTGTGTCATATGTACACAGCACCAGACGAGCGCCATGACGTTGTGCACCGTGCAGTCCAGCATGACATCATGCCACCCTGGGGGCAGAGCTGGGATGTGCGTCATGGAGACACCACGTCCTGACTGCCCCCAAGCCAGCCTGAACTGCCTGTCTGAACAGACCCTGAGTTTGAAAATTAATTTGATAAAGTTAAATATTAGAAATTTTCAAGTTAATTCATTACTATCAGCACTAATCACTGGAGACATTTAATTGGTCTAATTAATTAATTAATGTTAATTAATTCATTGACTGAATTGTTAGGTATATGGCATGACATGGGATCTGCAGAGAATCGGACTGTTGACGTATCTTTTTAAAATTGACTTCTTCAAACATTTTGTCCTTTTATAGTTGCCTTCTCACAATCTAGAATGCCCATAGTATAATTGTTTCCTGGGAACTGGGGAATTCAACATGTTTGGGAACTATCAGGTTAAGAAAGGTTAACAAAGACCTCATCTCAGAACTTCTTGAATGAAGTTAGTCACTCTCTGCTTCTCTTTTTTCTTTCCATTACCACCAAACTGTACAGTTCACCCACTCTTCAAATGGTTTGTTTGTTAAAGGTTAATAAGGGATGATATATTTCAGCTAGAAGACAATGATGTACTGTAAGTATAGCAACAAGCAAATAGCTACAAGGTCCACTGAGTGAATCAGGGTGGAGAGTTCTGAAATTTTTTATCTTAGGCAGAACATTTTCTGTAAAACTGAATCACTAAATCATGGTAACCTTTCTGCCTCAAACTCCTGATCAAGGAGGAATATGTAAATATCAGGGGCACAGCACATCCCAATCTGTGTATTTTTCAGTATAAATGATCACGTATCTAACAAATCCATAATTCCTTCTCTCCATTAATTTTGTAATTAATTATTTGAGTTCTATAATTAGTAAATGGAAAGTAACTAAAACCAAACTAGCAGGGGTAGTGAAAGAGAGGTAGAGAGGCTAAGAGAGAAAGAAATAGTGCATGTGCATGTAAAACCTTTCTCTTAACCATCCAAGTGCATAGCACTGTGTAAGATAAGTTTATAAAAGGATTCATTGCAGCCCATCCCAAATAATATTATACAAGATTGTTTATTATATAAAATATATAAGAGAAATCAAACCAAAATACAACTAATCTCTAGATATTACTGAAGAGAGCCCCCCTCACCCAGACTCCCAGACTTTCCTTTAATACAGGCCCTTGTGAAAGAGAACATCTGACTTTTACATCTAAAATATGTGACATTCTGAAAGGGCCCTGGTGTCATGCCTCCCCTGCTGCAGAGTTTGTTGAAAGACAAAGCAGAGGTGGAGCAGATGCCTAGTGGTCATCTGAGTTCTCCAGTTCAGTAAGATTCACAGCAGGAAGATGAGCTGGAAGAAAGACACACACACACACACACAGAGACACACAGACCCTGCTCCTTGAGAAAAGCAAAGGCTTTGGAGGCTGCCCTAGACCTTCCTCCACAGATAGCTTGATGCTTTTTAAATTCTATCTAGAATGTGGATTTTGGCTGAGGTTGACTGCCATGATATGTAGGGACCTTTCTGCATTCAAAATACTGGAAGCAGTGTTTAAGTTCCCCTCATGGCAACCCGATTTGGCTACTGTAATGACTGGATTTATGACTCTAGAATTCTGTTACCTTGACTGCTCAGATTCTGTTTGAATTTATGGCTTCTTGACCTTAACTTCCTGCTTCTACCAGCTTCTAAACTTTGAGTTCTTGTTCAGTGTTGACAGCAGGACACCTGGAGGGCTTTGGTCTCATGCCCATCCCTGCTCCTGCTCCTGCCCCAGCCCCAGCCCCAGCCCCAGCCCCAACAGAATCCACTCCAATTTGATTGTTATTCTTCTACTCTCTAATGCCAGACTCTTTCTAGCCATGAGATGTACAGTGGGCCATTGGTATCTATGGGGATTTAGTTCCAGGACCCCCTGTGGATACCAAAATCCATGGGCGCTCAAGTCCCATTAAATATAATGGCATAGTAAAATGGTGTCCCTATATAAAAAAAAATCACTGTTTGCTTTTTGGAATTTATATTTTTTACAAAACAAAACATTTTCAAGCCATGCATGGTTGAATCCATGGATAAAGAATATGGGGATACAGAGGACTAACTGTAGATGTTTATCACACTATGCTCTTAAAGAGCTACTATTCCAGTGTGACTCCTCTAGCAGCCTCCTGTTGCATGCTGGGATTGGCAGTTTTAAGGAGCTGAACTTCTCTGCCTGAGAATTCTAAATACCCCTCCTTAAAACTGCCAATCCCAGCATGCAACAGGAGGCAGCTAGAGGAGTCACACTGGAATAGTACCGCTTTAAGAGCATAGTATGATAAACATCTGTATTTTCTCCAACCCTCATCTTCTTCTCCTGAGGCAGCAGGATTTAATTTGATAGAAGCAGAGACACCCACCCTAACAATTTCTAACCATTTAGTTCATCAAGGCTAATTAACTAGTAACATATTTATTAATAACACAATTCCAAGCTCTAGAACAAGGTAGCATTCCCAAAAAAGCACTCACTTTCTTTTCTATTTTAAACATTTAACATCAAAATTTGTCCCAGCAAGTTTTGAGTCAGTGATTGTGAGCCGTGGTGCACTGAATAAGTGATCTGTAAACTGTGCTTGAATCCTTGCAAAATGAAGTTTCTGTAGGTGAGTGTTTGTTTGTAGAGATAGCCTTCTCTGTGCCTCCTCCTGGACTCTGGAACTGTTTGCTGGTTGATCCCTTCACTATTATCTCTTTATATTCAAAAACTGTTAAAGTTACATTTGGCATCTAAGCTGTTACTTGGGGTTATAGGAGGGGGGACTTGAGTAGTTCAGTGGTGGTTAGAATCATACAATCTTAGAGTTGGAAGGGACTTCAGTGGCCATTTAGTCCAATCCTCTGTAATGTAGGAAAACACATGTAAAGCCCTACTGAAACATGCTCATCCAACTGCTGTTTAAAGACCTCCCAAGATGGAGGTGCACTACCCTCTGAGACAGTCCATTCCGTTGTCAAACAGTTCTTACAGCAAATATGTTCTTGCTGTTATTTAGGGGATATTTCCTTTCTTGTAATTTCAGTCCATTCCAGTCTCTGGAACAGCAAAAAGGCTTTGTCTTTCTTCTATGACATTGCTTCAGTCATTTAGAAATAGCTATCATGTCACCTCTGTCTTCTCCAAGCTAAACATACCTAGGTCCCTAAGGCCCCATGCAGACTGGCATTAAGGCCAGCCTGGGTGTGGAGTTGGGTCATGGTGCCCACATGACGCATGCTCCAACTCTGCCCCCAGAGCACCGTGATGCTGTGTGCTGCTGCACACAACATGTGGCATCATGGTGCTCCTCTGGCACTGCATCCACATGATGCAGCACCAAAAGAGTGCCTTAAAGCAATAGCACTGCAGCTATCACACCCTTTCACACTTTTTGTGACTCCTTTTTGCGCACTGGAAATGCCAGATTTGGGCCACGGCATGCGGTTGCTGTGGCGCTGATCTGGCACAGCTGAAGGAGGCTGCAGGCCACCCCTTAGGGACAGTCTGCACAGCCCCTAAGTCATTCCTCATAAGGCTTGGTGTCCAGATCTTTGATCACCTTGGTAGCCCTTCTCTGGTCATGTTTTAGCTTGTCAGGATATACCTTGAACAGTCTCTTTCTCTCTCTCTCTCTCTCTCTCTCTCTCTCTATATATATATATATATATATATATATATATATATATATATAATATTGTGTTTTTAATAGTTTTTTGTGAGTTTTCCGGGCTATGTAGCCATGTTCTGGAACAGTTTATTCCTGTTGTTTCACCAGCACCTGTGGCTGGCTTCTTCAGAGAATGCTGGCATGGAAGAGAGTTGGTTTTATACACACACACACACACACACACACACACACACACACTAAGTGACCCTGGGTAGGGAGGAGGGATTTCCATGTTAATCTGTGTGTTGTTCTGTTGTTGAATGGTAAGGCCTCAGGGTGGAAGGATATGCAAAGAGGTTTAGTGTCTGTTTAATTAGTGATCATTATCTGCTGGGAAAACCCCTGACCCTGAGTGGTTTTTTCATTTGCATTTTGCTGGATCTTGATTTTAGTGTTTTTTAGGATTGGTAGCCAAACTTGCAAAATTTAAGGGTTTCTTCTTTCCTGTTGAAATTGTCTTGGTGTTTGTGGATTTCAATGGCTTCCCTGTGCATCCTGACCTGATAGCTGTTGGCATGGTCCAGAATTTCAGTGTTTTCAATTAGCATTTTATGCCCAGGATGGTTTATAACGTGTTCTGCTACTGCTGATTTTTCTGGATGACCCAGTCTGCAGTGTCTCTCAAGTTTCCTGATTTGTGTTTGAACACTGCATTTGGTGGTCCCTATGTAGACTTGTCTGCATGGTATGCGGTAAACACCTGAGGCTGTGAGAGGGTCTCTCCTTTTGTTCACTGAATGCATTTGCTGGATTTTCCTGGTCAGTTTGTAAACCATTTGGAGGTTGTGTTTCCTCATCAGTTTCCCTATTCTGTCTGTGACTGATGTATGGTAAAAATATCTTCCCTTTGGGTGGTTGTTTGTCTTCACTCCTCTGGGTTTTTCTGGGCCTGGCAGCCCTTCTGATGTCTGAGTTGGAATAACCGTTAGCCTGTAGAGCCCAGTCTAGGTGCTTCAGTTCATCTTCCAAAAATTGGGTTCACAGATCCATTTTGCCCAGTCTACCAGTGTTTTTAATCTTTTTTCTATGTTGTACTTATGTTATCTTATAACTGTATTTGTTTTTGTTGTTGCATTAAAGAAACAGCTGAGAAATAACAAGGCTGAAAGAGTGAAGTTTATAGAATTATCATTTGTCCTGCACATGGAATGCCCCCAAAACCGAGTTAGAAATGATGGACTAGTCTTCACAGCACTTCAGATTTGCTTTGTCCAATAGTATATTCAGAATGCCATGTGCATACATAGCTTTTCATACAAGAATCATGTAAAGTAGGTCAGTGGTAATATATTGGGTTGTTGAACTTTGTAGGCTTATCCCATAAGTTTGTGGCAGAGGTCAGACTGAATCCAGGAATAAAAGAAGCCAACTCTAATAACACCAGCTCCTTGAATATTCTTTGACCCATAATTCACCTTTTATCCCTCTTTTTGTGCACGCACAGGTGATTGCTGTCTAGAAATGTGAGCATGGACCATATATTCAAATAGTGTGTCTAACACAAAATTTCCAGGTTGAGTTGTGTAAATTATTTCTCTCCCATATTCAAATTTTCATCTTGACAAAGCTTATGTTCATTTTTGAAATCTCCTCAGGAATATGCATGTTGGCCTATACCTCCTGTTTTGCTGCTAGTACAGTTTTTTAATGCCCTCGTGCTCCTTCTTGTTGCTTCAACAATGGGATTCTGTGAGTATACACCTTGTTAAAAAGGTGACTATTTTTGCTTTGCCTATAAGTGAAAATTCTCAAAAGAGTGGGCCAATATATTCACAGTAGCAACACTGTTTGCCTGTGAGTATATTTTTGATCACTTGTGTGCCAAAGATGAGAGGAAAATAATCAACTTGAAAAGTACAAAAAATCCTAGAAACAGTTCAGTGAAACTGTTCTTTAATGCCTCATAATAGCTGAAACATCCTATTTCTCCCTGGTATACCTTTTCAAATAATAGCTGAAGGCTCCTGAATACAGATTTATTATGTTAAACACAGTATAACATCTGGAGAGGGGAGATTTTGGCATAGCTGCCACAGGAAGACAGAACTCATTTGTTTAAACACACACAAGACAAATCAGAAGCCCAACCACAACTCAACTGGATAGAACACATTCCCCTGCCCCTCTTGTTCCCAAAACAAGATGACAGTCCCTATCTTTGTTTCCAATCTGCCCCCCCCCTTTCATGGGCTGAATTGATATACAGATAAAAGAAGCTTCTTGTCAGTGACCTCAGTCCTTTTTCATATGACCAAAGGGATGCAGGCAGGAAGCCAAAGCTTGCTTTTAGTCAGTGATCTGTGAATAACCCTGAATCCCTCAATGACGTGGGAGAAGCCTCCAAAGGGAGGCTGTGAGTCAGACCTAAGGAGGTACAGAGATTGCTTGAACAGCCATTAGCACGTCATTGGTAATCCCAACGACACCTTTCCTATCCGTGGCATTTGTCTCAATGCATTCTCCTGAAGACTGATACTGTGTTTATTTGAGGCCTTTTTCACTCACTTCTGTAGATCAGCCTCTCTCTCTCTCTTCTACTGAAGCCTGACGGTTTGCTTGTTTGTTATGGTGAGGATGTCATTTCTCTCCCATATTCCTACTACCTTAGGTGTGGTAGGAGGGAGGCTTGTAGGATGGGAAAGAAATCACAGCTGTTATTGGACTGCAAGACTTTTATCTTCACAGGAGCTAGATAACACAAAAAAGAAATTCCACACAGCCAAGCACACACACCCCCAGCAACAATCCACTCTGAAAAACTATGATTTTGTTACATCATCAGGTAAACCAGCTTCATTTCACATATTATCAGTGTGTATAAACAGATAAATGCTGATTCAGTACATTGCATGTAATTTCTAGCTGCTGGAAGAAAGATTCTAAAATTGCTTTAGAATTGCAGCCCAAAGCTACTCAAAGGGGGTGTTCTCACTTAAGATTTGAAACGATTTAAAATACGTTTTTAATAAAACCGATTCAAAATAACCCTGGTCTTATCCCGCGTTCCGAATCGCTTTTATTCTTCGTTCCTATCTGGTTTTTTAAATCGAAGTTTTTACCTGCAAGCGTTCCTACTTGGCATGAAATCAGTGTTTAAATAAATCGATTTTTCTCCTCCATACCTTATTTGGAGCTGTCAATCAATAGTACGTCAGAATGACGTAACGTTAATCTGGAATATTTGGAAGCGATTTAACTTTTGGCATCGTTTCCATTTCATTGACAGTTTGTGAATCAATGTATTTTTGGCGGTTTTTCCCCCTCAAATGGACCAATGAAGGCGCTTAATCGCTCAAACGTCCTCTTCTGTGTCTCCCCATATTAACTGCCATAACTCAGTGCTAGGGAATCCTGGGAATGGTAGTTTATTATGGCACCAGCACTCTCTGGCAGAGGAGGATAAATGTCTCACAAACACAACAGTTCCCATAATTCCTTAGTACTGAGCCAGGGCAGGTTAAGGGGTCTCAAACTGTATTATTTCTACAGTGGGTTTGGAACTACAGATGAGGGTTTTTTCATAAATTAAAAAAGTTGTTACTTTATAATTACCTTATATATATACACACACACACACACACACTCATATGCATATATATATACGTGTGTGCAAACACACACACAAATATATATGTGTATATATACCTATATGTTTGTGTGTGTATGCATTTATATATATATGCACGTGTGTATGTGAGTATTCATATATAATCGTGTGTGTGTGTGTCTGTCTGTCTGTCTGTAGTGTATGTGTGTGTGTGTGTGTGTGTGTGTGTGTGTGTGTTTGCCAAACCGGATCAAGGAGGAGAAGGCAGTGGGTTTCAGTG
>NC_056522.1:287423913-287424801 GCF_019175285.1 Sceloporus undulatus | reverse complement strand
GGTAGAGACTGTTCTACATCCAAAGCCCAGGGTTGGAAAATGGGATCGAGGAGGAGAAGGCAGTCAGTTTAAGTGGGATAGAGACTGTTCTGCATCCAAAGCCCAGGGTTGGAAAATGGGATCGAGGAGGAGAAGGCAGTCGGTTTAAGTGGGATAGAGACTGTTCTGCATCCAAAGCCCAGGGTTGGAAAATGGGATCGAGGAGGAGAAGGCAGTGGGTTTCAGTGGGTAGAGACTGTTCTGCATCCAAAGCCCAGGGTTGGAAAATGGGATCAAGGAGGAGAAGGCAGTCAGTTTAAGTGGGATAGAGACACAAGACAGAAAAGGGGAAAAGAGAACGATCCCAGCGGCAAGAGGCTGCAGACCTAAGAGAGAGGAGAGAGTGAAAGCCAAATAAAGCAAGAGCAAGACAGCCAGGGGGAATCCCTTCAGAGAGCCCAGAGATCAATGAAGGAGGCTGCTGGAAAAGCAGGGAGGGAGCACTCTTCCCAAAGATTCTCTTTCCAGGGTTGGAGGAGAAGGCAGATTCCATTTGAGAAAGGGAGGGAGAAAGGCTCTATCCCCCCCCCCCATTGATCAGAGCCCTTCCCTGCCTGGGCGAGATCAGATGCCTCCTCGCGAGGAGACTTCCCTTCCCTGCCTGGGCGAGATCAGATGCCTCCTCGTGAGGAGCCTTCCCTTCCTTGCCTGGGCGAGATCAGATGCCTCCTCGCGAGGAGCCTTCCCTTCCCTGCCTGGGCGAGATCAGAGCCCAAGCGGGCAGGGAATGCCTCTTCGAGAGGAGGCTTCCCTTCCCTGCCTGGGCGAGATCAGAGCCCAAGCGGGCAGGGAATGCCTCTTCGAGAGGAGGCTTCCCTTCCTGCCTCTCCTCCGTTAGAAATGGGCTCT
>NC_056522.1:287411180-287423813 GCF_019175285.1 Sceloporus undulatus | reverse complement strand
TCCTTATCTATTATTGAAAGACCACAGCGGACAAAGGGGTGAGGGAAGCAAAAATGGCGACAGCCACGACGGATGGGGACAGAAAGGGCAACTCCCCCAAGGCCAGCCCCATCGCACTCCGCTCCTCCCATCCAGCTAACCCGATTTCAAAGGCTGTCGTTCCTATTTAAATGCTCCGGTTCCTATCCCGATTCAAGGGAAAAATGTAGGTTCGACCCTAGTACTTTTTTAACGCGCGTTAAATGACGAAAACATGATTCAAAATTTTAAATCGCTCTACGATTCGATTTGTAGTGGGGACGATTGCGGGTTGCTCTAGAACCGTTCTAGATTTAAATCGGATCCTAGTAGGAACGCCACTCCTAGGATTCGATTCAGAACGTGGGGTTTTGCCTAGTGAGAACACCCTCAAAATGGGACATTGGGAACCTCTTGTCAGAAGCGGAAAATGCTGCAAACATTATCCATAATAACATTGCATATTAGGCTGTCTCTTTTAAAACAGATTTTTTTATGTTCCAGGGATCGATCTTTCTCTGTATAAAGTGCCCATCCACACTCAGAAAGAAAAGAAAAGGAAAGGAAAGGAAAAGGAAAAAGAAAAAAAGCTTTTTTTTTGTAGAGAGAAGCAAAGCACCCCTGCCCCTGAAATTTCACTTTTAAGCATAAGAGGACAGAGACAGACAAACACCACAGTATCTTTTCTAAATGTTCCATGAATTTTTACAAAGCTCCATCAAACGATACAAAAGTCTCTGAAAGTTCCAGGTTTTGTTCTTATACAAACCTATTTCAATTAGGAGATCTACAGGACATTGTCTTCATCCTGAGGTATTTTCTGGGAACTCCCAGTATGACCAAAGGCTTTTCATTGCTGCTTCCCAGGTCAGTTAAATTTAAACCAATATTTTCCAAAATGAAATTTATCTATATTTCGCTGTCTAGTATCCTGAAAGTAGCAAAGATGGCCTCTGTCAGTAAACATAACTATTGTTTCTAGGACACAGATTCAACAGAGATCAAGTGAGGGAAAGAGGAATGTTTGCACCAAAACAAAATGGTCCTAATGTTTAATTAGTCTAATACTGTTAAAGCAATTTAGCTAAATGATAATAATAATAAAAAGATCTCAGTGGAAATTGGTGAAATTCAATTTCTTAAATTTTGCATGGATCTAGAGGTGACACAGAATCAGTGGGAGGAGGAGGAAGAAAACAAGGGATAAGGGAGTGAAGGAAACCCAGGATATTTCAAGAAAGAGTTTGGATGAAATCCTGGGAATGCAAAAGCAAAATCAGGACAACTCCCTCCAGCAACTCTTGATACATCCAGAGACTTCTTTATCGAATGGAAGAGTTCTAAGTCATTTACTTCACTTTTCATTTGTTCTCCCTTTTCCATGGCCATTAGGTAAATGACCTAGATTTTGGATTACAAGAAAAGACTGCAAAGTGCTTGGGGGCTGAATTAGAATAATAGAATCATAGAGCTGAAAGAGACGAAAGGGGCCACCCAGTCCCAACCCCATTTTGCCATGCAGGAACACAGAATCAAAGCACACCTGAGAGATGCCCACCCAGCCTCTGTTTGAAAACCTCCATAGAATGAGACCACTGCAGTCCTAGGGAATGTGTTCCACTGTCAAACAGCTCTTGCTGTCAGGAAGTTCCTCCTAATGTTTAGGTGGAATCTCTCTTCCTGTAGCTTGAATCCATTATTCCAGGTCCTATTCTCTGGAGCAGCAGAAAACAAGCTTGCTCCATCCGCAGTATGACACCCCTTAAATATTTAAACAGGGCTATCATATCACTTTTTAACCATCTCTTCTCCAGGCTAAATTGCTGGAAGTCATAGTCCAAAAACTCACAAACCAGAAATACCACCACAGATTCATGAACAATAAACAAAACACATTAAATGAGTAGCAAATATCATGAAAATAATATCTTCACTCAAAGTAAGCAACAAGTGAATATTAATGCAAAAATGTAGAACCAAATGAAATGTCAAACCTTAGAATGAAAAGGTAAACATACACGGAATTTGCACTGTTATCCAGCAAGAGGCAAAGGAGAGGAGGGGTAGAATCCTGTCCTTCCCTACAGGCTCAGGCAAAAGCAATGTGCTGCAGCATCTCCTATCTTGACCCTTCTTCATTTTTTGCCATCCCGACCATATTTTGATGTTGCTGTGCTACATATGTCTTGGTTTGCATCTGTGAAACGTTGGTATGCAACAGTGGGATCCACTTTCTCACTAATTTCAAGCTAGCTATTTGAGAGGAAGTGGAAAAAAATCTGCTTCCAAAAAGTTAGGAAGTTTTGTAATAATGTAAATATGAGACAACATTTGAGTTGGACATAATAATCATAATAGTAATAATAATCATAATAATTACAGTAAATGTCTTATCTGCCTCTTGCTGTCAATTGAGGCAGGGAACAACAAATAACACAATACATGTTAAATATGAAAGCCAGCACACTGTAGGAGTTTGACTGTTGGACTGTGACACTGGAGACCAGGGTTTGAATCCTGGCTTGGCCTTGTAAACTCACTGAGTGACTTTGGGTAAGTCCCACTGTTTCAGCCTCAGAGGATGGCAATGGCAAGCCCCCTCTGAAGAAGCTTTCCAATAAAACTGCACGATAGGTTCACCTTAGGGTTGCCATAAGTTGGAAATGACTTGAAGGCACATAACAACAACAACAACAACAACAACAACTTATTAAATAAATATATTTAATGTAGATATAAATTCAGTTACCAGTACATATTATTGTAAAATATATAGTATAGATTATATTATTTATTAACTATTATCTATATATAATATAATATAATATAATATAAGGAACAGATTTGCGCTACTAAGCATAATAGACAGAGAACCAGAAGGACTGTGGTCTGAGACCAGGGACGTAATAAAAGGAGAATGCAGACAGACACTCTTAGTATACAAAAAGAGAGAAAAGAAACCATGGATGACAGATAAAACTACTACGAGTAATAAAAGAAAGAAGAGAAGCAAAACAAAAGGGAGATAGGAACAAACTAAGAGCCATGAATGGAACAGTACAATGGCTAATGCAAAAAGATAAAGAAAACTACTACAACAATCAATGTAAAGAAGCAGAAGACAAAAATAAACAGGGAAGAACAAGAGACCTATTCCATAAGATCTGGGAAATCAAAGGAAATCTCAAATCAAGGACTGGGACGCTCTATGATAATAAAAATAACATAATTCAAGACCAAGAAGGAAGAGGAACAGCTGTATGCTTGTTCCTCCTCTTCTCCCCCACCCTCCTGAGTCTTCAACTGCCTCTCTGGAGACAGCTTAAGTCCCGGGAGGGTAGAGGGAGGAGGAACAGGCATGCACCTGTTTCTCTTCTTCCCCCTGCCTTCCTGGGCTTTTAGCTGTCTCCGGAGAGGCAGCTAAAGGCACAGGAGGGAGGAGGAAGAGGTGCATGCCTGTTAATAAAATAATAATAAAAACTTTATTTATATACTGCCTTTCCAAGGTGATCAAAGCGGTTCACAACATCAAATATTCATTACAATACAGAGTAAAATACAGTACAGAGTAAAATAGCATCTTAAAAACATCGTATAAACAGTTTTAAATATTTTAATCTAATTGTGATCCAGCATCTTGAAATAACTTCTGTGAGGAGGTAGTTTCTCAAGAAGAGTCAGGAAGATATGCTAAACGGAAGAGATGTGTTTTCAAAGATTTTTTGAAAACGTCCAAGGTGGAACTAAGGCGAATCTCTTCCGGAAGTTTATTCCAGTAATTTGGAGCAACCGCTGTGAAGGATCTTTGGTGAGTTGATTCTAGTCTCACCTTGGGGTACTCCAATATGTACTTCCCCGAAGTTCTGAGGATGCGAGGAGGATTGTGTAGGGAGAGGCGTTCCCTCAAGTAACTCGGGCCCAAGCCATATAGGGCTTTATAGGTAATAACCAACACTTTGTATTGAGCCCAGAAGCTAATTGGCAGCCAGTGAAGAGATCTTAAAACGGGTGTTATATGGTCTGACCCTAAGGTTCCAGTGACCAATCTGGCTGCAGCATTTTGAATAAATTGAAGCTTCCGAACCTGGTACAAAGGTAGCCCCATGTAGAGCGCATTACAGAAATCTAAGCGAGAGGTTATCAGTGCACGTACTACTGTTTCAAGGTCCTTTCGGTCCAGACAGGGATGCAGTTGGTGTATCAGCCGAAGCTGGTACCAAGCACTCCTGGCCATCACATCTACTTGAGATAATAACTGTAGAGATGAGTCCAGGAGTACTCCCAAACTGCATACTTCATCCTTTAGTGGGAGCGTAACCCCGTCCAGGACAGGATGGCAAATTTCCCTGTCTGGACTTGGGGAACCCATGACGAGTACCTCTGTTTTCTCTGGATTCAACTTGAGTTTGTTTTCCCTCATACAGCCCATTACTGACTCCAAGCAGGCATCCAGAGGAGAGGTGCCATCCTTAGTCACTGTATCAGTCGGAGACATGGAGAGAGAGATCTGGGTGTCATCAGCATCCTGATAACACCGAGCTCCATGGTTCCGGATGATCTCTCCCAACAGCTTCATGTAAATGTTAAACAGCATGGGGGACAGAATGGCGCCTTGAGGGACGCCAGATGTCAGCTCTCTTTTATGAGAACAACAGTCCCCCAGGCTTCACCATCTGGAATCTTCCTGAGAGGTAGGACCGGAGCCACTGGAGCGCAGTTCCACCGATACCTAACTTTCCCAGGCGTTCCAGAAGGATACCATGGTCGATGGTATCGAAGGCCGCTGAGATGTCCAAGAGCACCAACAGGGTCATAGTTCCCCTGTCGATGCTCAGACAGAGATCATCGACTAAGGCGACCATGGCAGTCTCCACTCCATATCCCGCTCGGAAGCCAGTTTGAAATGGTTCTAGATAATCGGTTTCATCGAAGACAACTTGGAGTTGGAAGGCTACCGCCCTCTCGATCACCTTGCCCAAGAATGGTAAAAGGGAGACCGGTCTATAGTTGCTCATCTGCAGGGGATCTAGAGAGTGTTTCTTCAAGAGTGGTTTCACTATAGCCTGTTTTAAGGCAGATGGAAATTTTCCTTCCCGAAGGGATGTATTAATTATGAGCTGTAATGAAGATGTTATTATATCCCCTCCCTGAGCGGTCAATCAAGATGGGCAAGGGTCGAGAGGACAGGACATCCTTCTCACACAGCCAAGGAGCTTGTCCCCGTCCTCGGTACTCACAAACTCAAAGCGATCCAGTATAACCTTGTTTCCAGAGACATTGAATACCTCTTCTCGCGATTCTGGCACAAGCCCAGTGTCGAGATCAGCCCTTATCTGAGAGATTTTATCGGCAAAAAAGTCATTAAAGGTGTCACAGCAGGCTCTAGTTGGTTCTAATAAAGGGTTCAGGGTGGCCAATGATTGAGTTAACTCTCTAACCTGAACAGCTCTGCTGGTCGAGACTATGCCGATGCAATCCGTACAGCACAGAACAAATTCTTTGCTGCATCGATTGCCCTCGGTAGGAACTAACATGTTCTCATGGAGTGTCTTGTCAGATATTTTGTATACCAGGGTCTTCTATTTAAAGCGGGCTGGCAAGGACGCTCGGGAGCGATGCTGTCTATTGCCCCAGTAAGATTCTTATTCCAATAATTAACCAGGGTTTCGACAGAGTCGCCATCATTCCCAAACATAGAACCCTCTAGGGCTTCTTGGAACCTTTTGGGTTCCATCAGTCTTTGAGGGCGGACCATTCTAATAGGTCCTCCACCCCCGAGGGGGTTTTGGATTATGGCCTTCAGTCCTACCTTGACCAGGAAAAGGTCCGTCCATGACAAGGGGGAAATAACACTTACTTCCGCCCACGGACTCTCTCGGTCTGTACTGAAAACCACATCAAGTGTATTACCTGCACAATGTGTAGGACCTCGAACCAGTTTTGACAGGCCCATGGCTGTCATGGAATCCATGAACTGCTGAGCTGCACCTGTTAGATCTGATAAGCCAGCCTCGAAGGGGATGTTGAGGTCCCCCAGAACAAGAAGTCTGGGGGACTCCAACACCAGCTCCGAGACCAGCTGTGTCAGCTCGGCCAGGGAGGCTACGGGGTGGACGGTAGACCAACAGAATCCCCAGACTGTCCTTGGCCTGCACTCGATGTGTCTCAGTTTCGGAACCGGGTTCCGGGTCAAGGTGATGTAACTTTTATGGACAATAGCCACTCCTCCCCCTCGTCCACTTTCCCTAACCTGCTCCTTCACCACATAGCCGGCCGGGAGAGTTTTAGCCCAGGTGACACAACTTTCCTTTCCCAGCCAGGTCTCTGTGATGCAGGCTAGGTTGGTGTCTTTTTCCTCCAAAAAATCGTATATTATATGGGATTTATTTTTCACCGACCTAGCATTGCACAGGAGCAAGGTAAGGGTCTGTGGTATGTTTCGGGCGATCCTCGGTTCTATTGGGTTAACAGGATGACTGAAAGACAGGATAGGTATTAAACATCGATCGCGTCTTCCTCTCGATATTTTGTTCCTCCTATTCCCCCGCTCTCCCATCTCTCTGTGTGCCCTCCAACATGGCTTCACATAGGATCACCATAGGTTAACAGGGGACTATAGCAAAGCCTTTGACTGCAAAGATCACGAACGCGATCGAAAGCTCATAAAGACATGGGAGTGCCAACACACTTGCTAGTCCTGATGAGGAATCTGTACTCAGGACAAGATGCTACTGTCAGAACAGAAGACGGAGAAACAGAATGATTTCCAACTGGCAAAGGGGTCAGACAAGGCTGCATCTTATCACCCTAATACTAGCAGAAAACCTTCCAGAAATTGAACAACTGCTAAGATCAAGGAAGAAAGTGCAAAAGCAGGTTTACAGTTGAACATAAAGAAAACAAAAATAATGACCAGGGAGAAACTGTACAAATTCATCCTAGACAATGAAGAAATAAAAATAGTAAAAAAGTTCTCCTACATTGATAGAAACAGCGATTGCAGCCAGGAAATCAGAAGAAAATTAAGAGTGGGGAGGACATCTATGAAAGAACCAGAAAAGATTCTAAAATGCAAAGATATACAACTGAGCACAAAAGTTAGAATCATATAAGCCATTGTATTCCCTATTTCCATGTATGGATGTGAGAGCTGGACAGTTAAAAAAAAAAAGGATAGGAAGAAAATCAATTCATTTGAGATGTGGTGCTGGAGAACTGTACTTGGGATCCCATGGACAGCCAGAAAGACAAATAAATGGGTCCTAGAGCATATCAAGCCAGAAATCTCTCTGGAAGCCAAGATGACAAAACTTAGGCTGTCATACTTTGAACACATCATGAGAAGGCACAACTCACTGGAAAAAACAATAATGATAGGAAAAATAGAGGGAAGTAGAAAGAGAGGAAGGATGCATGGTAGATGGATGGACTCTATTAAGGAAGTGATGGGTATGAATGTACAGAAACTAAGCAGAGTAGGGGAGAACAGCGGGTCTTGGAGATGTCTCATCCACAAGGTCACCATCGACTCGAGGGCAGTCAACAACAACAACAAATATAATATCAATCAAAACTTTATTGCTTTTGACCAAAGGTCATTGCACAGCACAACAATATAACAATACATATAACAATATAACACTATTAAAAATACATGTAAATTATATCTAAAATGCGGGTATCTCATATCTGGTATAGAATTTCTAAATGAACAAGCAATAATTGTCATTATGCATTAAAATTTTGTCAAATATAGTCATCACCTTTACAGTTTATGGCTATCCCTGTTATATACTTATTCCTGATTTTTTTAGCTGTTAAGGCAAACAAAGCTACTTTCCAGGTTACATATTTATTCAGGTCCAATAGAAGATAGAAAATCATATCCTGTGGGTTTTGACTGGGACTGGTTTCTATTATAGGTATAATGAACCTTTCTCTTGGTTCTTGGTAGAGAGGGCAAACTAACATGTAATATAATATAATAAACATATAAGCATAATAATGAAAGCCCATTGGTAAAATCATTTTATTTTGGTAGTTTCCATTTTTGGTGATTCCTGATAAAGGATCATTGTTGCAAAGATAACTGCTAAAGAATTCCACTGAAAGTATGGCAGGGGGTTGGACTGGATGGCCCTTGTGGTCTCTTCCAACTCTACGATTCTATGATTCTATGGCCTGTTACAGACTGCCAAAATAAAGCTGCTTCGGGTCTCTTTGGAGGTATGCTATTTAAATGATGCATGGGTCCTAAGAGTCCGGAGGTCGCGCCAAAGCCACACTCCATTCCTATGCACCAGAGTGCAGCTTTTGGTGCAGCTTCCGGATTCTTAGGATGCATGCATCATTTAAATAGCATACCTCCAAAGAGACCCGAAGCAGCTTTATTTTGGCAGTCTGTAACAGGCCTATGATTCTATGTGATGTGAAGTGAAAGATGGCCACATTATCATGAAAAGTGAATGGGGAGGGGGCAGCATTAGCTCAAGTGCTATTGAACCTGATAGCTGATGGATATGAGTGTGCAGAGATCTCACAGTGGATACATTCTTGGGAACAAACAAGTCCAAACCTTCTCTCAAACACATGTACATAAAATATGTGAAATGTGACCAATACTTGAAGGGTTTCCAGTGGGATCTTTTTTGAGGGAAAATATCTCCCTAAAGGAACATAAAAAAACAAAACAAAACACCCAAGCAAAGCCAATGGACAAATGATCTAAGAAGGCCTTGTAACTGTGCTTTGTACTAAGCATTATCATAAAGACTGACGAGGCAAGCCAGCAGAAACTAAACACTTGGGTATCATTTGTAAACAGCTGTGAAGTTAAGCTAATTAATTAAGTGCAATTGATATTCAGTAGCAATGAGTACAGAAATGAGTGTTAGATTAACAGGGGCATGATCCTAAACTTGTGTGTGTGTGTGTGTGTGTGTGTGTTAGAGAGAGAGAGAGAGAGAGAGAGAGACTATTCAAACAAGTAGAAAGAATGAGACATGCAGAATTAATTAAATGAAGTTCAAGATGAAGCAGTAGGAAAAAGTGGGAGAACAATCTTTCAAGGAAAAATATTTCAGAGAGTTATTTCATGCACTAGGTAACTTTTGTGGATACCCACAAACTAGACACAATATAAAGACTTCTTGGATATCTTGGATATCTCTTTAAAAAAAACCCCAGAACTGTTCAGAAGCGTTTCTGAAAATCGCCTTCGCTGGAATGGATTGGGAATGGAATGGGAATGTCTGGCAGTGTCGGTGGCGTTCCGGCGTGTGATAAAAATGAGTGATAGCCCCCATTCTTTTCCCATCCTTTCCCCTTTCGTTCTGTGCTGGGAGCATCCCAAGGGGCTACGTGATAAGCTCCATTGTGTTAATAGTTTAATTTGTTTTTATTGTTGACTTTTTATATATTTTTAACTCTGTTGGAATTATTTTAATTTGTAAACTGCCTTGATTCCCAATCTTTGGAAGAAAAATGGAATGTTGCTGTTGGTATCTTGTACCTTTGAGCCATTTCCAACTTATGGTGATCATGGAGCTTTTTGTGGATAAGAGTGAGTAGCTCATCCAAGATCACCAAGTGGGTTTCCATGGCTGAGTGAAGAACTGAACCCTGATCTCCAGAGTCATAGACCAACACTAAAACATGCTGGTGAAGTGATGAAATATAAATGAATTTAAAAATAAAAGAATAAGAATATAGTTAGTCCTAAAACTGAATAGAGGAGGAAACACCCATCAGCAGAGAGCCATGTAGAGGCTGATACGATGCTCTTTTCCTCATTGTAACCATAATTAGCCAACTGGACAGATCAAATGCATTGCACTGACTGTTAGGATGTGGCAGCTGGCAGGAATTATGCATGTAATGGAGTAGTGAATTGGCTCTAGGTTTCAGTTTGAGCTCTAAAAAGCTACCTGTGATGTGAAACCTATCCTCCAAATAGCTCCTTTATCATTAGGCGTGAAATGTTGAGTATATTAATCAGAACCATCAGTCACTTTAGTGTATGAGCCCTGTGAGTAGTTGCTGAAGGATTAAATTCATAGCATTCAGTAAAACTCTACAGAAAGTTCTAGTGTTGTTATTTACGCATCTAGAGTGTATTGGTTGATTCCCTCTCCATCTTGTAAAGAGTGCTTCTTCCTGGGTATATATGTACACAAGAGAATAGCTGTTGCTTGTCTGAGAGGGTAGTGAAGTGCAAGATTAAGCTAGAAGTGCATAGTAGATGAATAGGATTACTGTCTTGTTGGGATACATATGTTTATAGATATTTTTAGATAGAAACCTAGAAAATGGAATTATTAGCTTAGCAAGATGGTTTTCCTTCTGAAGTATATTCTGAAATTATATTGCAGAAGTGAAAATATATTTAGAAAATTAAGACAACTTTTAAAGATTTATTAGGGAAAGGCCTGTCAGAAGAGATCTGTTTTAACAGCTTTTTAAAAGCTGTTTAAGTTGATAATGTGACAGATCTCGTGTGGCAGACCATTCCATAATCTGGGAGCGGTTGCCGAAAAGGTCCTCTGGCTGGTTGCACTCAGCCTAGTTTTCATAGGCTGTAATACATTTTCACCAGAGGACCTGAATATGTGGGGTGGATTCATCATCATCAAGACATCTCCCCCCTGGATGGACAGCCATGAAGGGCAAGAATCAAAAGGGCAAGTTGTATTCTTCACTCTATAAAGAAGCATGTCTACATCATCAATACACACAGATTGAAACTGATCCAGTATAATCTTAACTACGGAGTTTCTGGACACCTTATCAATCAATTCTGCTAGAACACCAGCGTCCATGTTGGTTCTTATCTGAGAAATTTTTTCTGCGAAGATGTTATTAAACGCATCACAACAGGCTGCCGTTGGATTAAGTAATGGGTTCTGCACAGATGGAATCAGTTTCAGTTCCCTTATCACCCTAAACAGCTCTCCTGGATGGGATTCTGCAGATGCAATACATGCAGAGGAGAAAGATTTCTTCGCTGCACATACAGTATTGCCTCTCCATAGGAACAACAAAGTTTTCTATGGTGAGTTCTGTCAGATGAGAGCCGATTTTTTCGCCAAACACACTCTAGTCACTGTCCAACCCACTTCATCTTCTTAAGCTCCATGGTATACCATGGTTGATGCTTTGAAGTGGGTTGGAAAGTACGCTTGGGAGCGATTGTGTTGATAGCCTTGGCAAGATTGGTATTCCAGGTGTTAACCAAAGCTTCAACAGAATCACTGGCGTTACCCACCATCAAACCCTCTAGGGCTTTCTGGAACCCAATTCTAATAGGTTCTCCACCCCTGGCAGGATGGAGAGTGGTTCTCAGTTCAGCCTTGATCAGGAAATGATCCGTCCATGTGGTGGTCTTAGTTACTTACTCATTAGCTCTTTTGGTTTTTTCCTACCATCTGTATGCCAATGACACCCAGTTGTATCTTTCCACCTCTGACCTTTCTCCAAGGCTTGAACAGCAAGTCTCGTCTTGTCTCACAGCTGTCTCGCAGAGGATGCGCCATCGGCGTTTGAAGCTCAACATGTCCAAGACGGAGCTTCTTGTCTTTCCTCCTAAGTCCACCCTTCCACACTCCTTTTCTGTCTCTGTGAACAACACTTCTATTCAACCAGTCCAGCAAGCCCGCAGTCTTGGTTTTATCTTTGACTCTTCTCTGTCGTTTATCCCTCAGATCCAGACCACAGCCAAGGCTTGTAGATTCTTTTTGTACAATATTGCCAAAATCTGACCTTATCTCTCCACCTGCACTACCATGATCCTGGTCCATGCCCTAGTGATCTCACGACTTGATTACTGTAACGTCCTCCTGGCTGGGCTTCCTCTTTCTCACCTCCGTCCTTTAATCTCTGTCCAGCATTCAGCTGCACGCATTATCACTACTGCCCAGCACTCTGACCATATCTCTCCTGTGTTGGCATCCCTTCACTGGCTCCCCCTCCATTTCCGTATTCAGTATAAGCTCCTGCTGTCGACATTTAAAGCCCTCCATGGACTGGCCCCTCCTTACTTATCAGACCTTCTTTTTCCTCACCTTCCCACTAGGGCCCTCCGTTCTGGTAGTCAAGGTCTGCTGTCTCAGCCCAGGATTTCCTCTGCCCCATCTCGGATTCGGCCCTTTTCACTTGCTGCCCTTCACTCCTGGAACCTTCTTCCCCCCACAAGCAAGAGCCATCACTTCTTTAACCACCTTCAAAACGGAGTTGAAAACCATCCTGTTCAGAGAAGCCTTCCCAGGCTTTGCATAATTGTCGCTTACTATTTGATGTTCTTTTGGTGACTGTTTATTGAACCACTTCCTGTATTGCTTTGTACTGTATATGTATTATCCTACTTGAGAGTATGTATTTTCCCTGGAAGAAGATTAACCATCCATTATGAAGCCAAGCACTCCCTCCAGTCCATCTGCCTTGGTCCAGGCCTCGGAGGTAGAGAGGAACTGCTGGACCTCATCCCCTTTCCCTCCACCACTCCCTTCTCCTTTTGTGTCATGTCTTTTTAGATTGTAAACCCGAGGGCAGGGAACCATCTAATTAAAAAGATTGTATGTACAGCGCTGTGTAAATTTACAGTGCTTCATAAATAAGGGT
>NC_056522.1:287409865-287411170 GCF_019175285.1 Sceloporus undulatus | reverse complement strand
TAATAATAATAATAATAATAATAATAATAATAATAATAATAATAATAATACTTCCACAAATATTCCTGTTCCGTACTAAAGACTGCATCTAGGGTGTGACCCACACAATGAGTAGGCCCAACAACCAATTGGGTTAGGCCCTTGTTTATCATGGACTCCATGAACTCCTGAGCTGCATCTGTAAGGTTTGACAAACTGGTCTTGAGCAGGATGTTGAAATCTCCCAAGACTAAAAGTCTGGGCAACTCCAACAACAACTCTGAGACCAGTTGTGTCAGCTTGGTTAGGGAATTTGTTAGACAACGGGGTGGATGGTATACTAACAGAATCCTCAAACTATCTTTAGTCCTCAGGCTCAGGTACATACACTCGAAGTGGACTGTTTTCCGAACAGGTATCCTGGTCAAGGTAAGATTATTTTTATCAACCAGAGCCACTCAGCCCCCTCGTCCACTTCCCCTTACCTGCTCACTAACAGAGTAGCCGGCTGGCAGGGCCTGCACCCAGGTTATAGCGCTATCCTCTCCCAACCAGGTCTCTGTAAGGCAAGCCAGGTCGGCATCCTCATCTAGGAGGAGATCATGAATGATATGGGTCTTATTTTTAACTGACATGACATTGCAGAGGAGCAAGGTAAGGTTCTGTGGTATGGTTGGTGCACTCTCCAATCCATTTCAAACTGAAGGTGGGATCGCGTTCAGTCATCGATCCCGCCTTCCTTTGTAACCAACTTTCACTCTGTTTAAAGGTTTTAAAGGATGTGCTGAGGGTGTTGTACTTTTCTAAGCTGGGAAAAATGCAGGATAATACCTAACTAATTTAACTAGTGACCAAGACTTAGATCAAACACCCATCAACATTTCATTGTGAAAACCTGGATAGATGTGAGCAAGCAATATTAGATGCCAAAAAATTTTAATGTGGAAGAACAAACAAGCTAGGAGATTCTGTAGCAATTTATTTTTGTCTGAGCCTCTTGGGAAGGGTATTTTTCCATCCTCTTTCACTGCTGAATTAATTGAGGCTCCCTCTGAGACTCCTCCCTCTTGTAACTGTCATCTTGGCCTCAGAGGGAGCGATCAGGCAGACCCAGCAACATCAGGGACTGCCTGAAGGACGAGACTTCTCCCTCCTTTAACTGTCACCTTGTATTTGTATTGTATTCAATTTTTACTGTACACTGCTATGATCATTGCGGAATAGCGGTCTATAAATAAAATGTATTATTATTATTATTATTATTATTATTATTATTATTATTATTATTATTATTATTATTACTAATTGATTTTGAACTTAATTTGC
>NC_056522.1:287405112-287409765 GCF_019175285.1 Sceloporus undulatus | reverse complement strand
ATGTCATCTTGGCCTCAGAGGGAGCGATCAGGCAGACCCAGCAACATCAGGGACTGCCTGAAGGACGAGACTTCTCCCTCCTTTAACTGTCACCTTGTATTTGTATTGTATTCAATTTTTACTGTACACTGCTATGATCATTGCGGAATAGCGGTCTATAAATAAAATGTATTATTATTATTATTATTAATTATTATTATTATTATTATTACTAATTGATTTTGAACTTAATTTGCAGGAAATGAAGTAAGCTGAGGACCAAAGGGTAAAATAGAGAAGAACTGGGACATTTTAAAAGCAGTTGAAAAAGTGAGATAACAGGGTTAATTGGAATTGTCCCTATAAAATCAGGACAGTTGGAGGGTATGAAATCTTCTGCCATACATGGAAAGCTGTGCATGAATGTAGATAGATCCAGAGAGGGGCTGGGTTCCCTGAAAGGGTAATTACAATTTAGGTCTGCACAATGCATAGGTCAGCAAACTGAATGCATACCAATATTTAGATTTTCTACTCTTTCAGGTGGACTGATGGATCACAAGCTGTGTGGGAAAATTAAATAGTGAGCTTCTAAACTGTAAGGATCATTTTCTTTATTCTAACCCTGTTTTCCTCTACATCCCTCTCGAAATGGTAACAGGAAGTGACCTTGTCATTTTGAGAGGGATTATAGAAGAATACACAGGTATTTGAGGCAATATGGGATTATGGATTTCTTGCGGGGAGAGGGTATTTTTGGATTTGCAAGGCTTTCTACATGGATTGGGGGCAAAGGTTGCTCATAAATTGTGTCAGTAGATTGATTGGAGGCTTTGGAGTGTTGCTGAGGGCTTCAGAAGCCACAATGGTGAGCTTCATGCAGCCTAGGGCTTCACTTTACCCACTCCTATCTTCAAATCATAGGCATGGTACAGAGCGCAGAAAAATGGTACTCTTCCAGCACCTGTTTTCTCTCCGCAGGGAAGCCACAGCCACCAAATCGCACGGCTTCCCTGCGGAATAAAAAGTGTGCCACTAGTGCACTTATTATGCAAGCACCGCATAGCGCCATGCGGATGCCGTGTGGTGCTTGCGTAACAATGATGGCACCCGTGTGTACAGGGTGCCACCATTTTGAGGCCTTCATCACATGCTAGGGTTGATGGGCATCTGGAAGCCCCGCCCTGAGGCAACCCTTGCACGTGATGAGGGCATCAGAAAGGACCGGTCTGTATCGATCCAATGACTATGTGAGCATCATATGCCAAAAGATACCATTAGGTATCCCATGACATTTGTTTTAATGTTGTCTTGCACTTCAGTAGCAACTTAAAGGCCACCTTTTATCACATTTTAAGAATTTGATTCGACCCTCAACCAGCCGAGTGGCTCAACGAAACAATATTTAAAGATCTAATTGGCCTGATGTAAATTTAGCACTGATCTTCTGCTGTAGTGCCACATCTGTGCAGGGCTTCAAATCTGCTTCCAAATTAGTTTAATCATATTTAAAATTTTAATCTTTTTGAACATTATTACAGTTGCCTCTAGCTAAAAGCTATAGTACACTGAGCTCTTCGTGACTCAGAATAAAAACTATTTTAGCATATTCAGTGCTTTGTGAATCACTGCTGTTTCAAAATCAACATTTTTTTTGCATTCTTAATTATACTATTGAGTATATGATTAGTATGATCATCTAAGAAATTATATTCTCTTAGCCTATTCCAGACATATTTCATAAAAGTGATGGGGTGAAAGACAGAAGGGAACAGATTATTTTTTCCCCATAGGGTATTGGTATATTTCTTCTGTGATTTAGGAAGGGGTGTAGGGAGACAGTTGGAGTCCTAGGTTAAAAATTCACAGTCACCACACAATTCTTATAGAGAAATGGTTGTGTGTAATTTATGTAGACATAGAGCAGAGCATGCTAGGAAATCCAAGTGAAAGCACAGTCTGGCTATTTCATGCTGGCACAAGTGTGGTCTGCCAAAGAAAAATTAATTGGGGTCTTTATTCTGCTTTTACAATTTGAGGTCTTGAACAGTTAGACCTAGGGGGATATCACTTGTGGCAGCACATAGAGCAGGAAAGCTTAGAAAGATGAAAAGCAGAAGTCAGAGAATGTATTTTGTTTCTGTTGAGTGTCAACCACATGCAGTTCTCATTCCATAACCCTGTGGGCTACAAGCAGTCCACAGTGAGATTGAAGGCACCTTAATTAATTATGAGGTTTGTGCTTGTCATGTGAAAATTAATACACTTCATGTCATCCTCAAATCTTGAAAAAAAAAACTGCAGAAGGAATTGCTACAAGCCACATGAAAGATGTCAAAGGACAGGAGAAGAAAACATAACTCTCCAGAGGTTGTTGGATTAAACCTCTCATTAGGCCTGGGCAGCATAGCCAACTATGAGGGACGATGCCAGTCATAGTCCAACAATATCTGGAGGGCCTCCTGTTCACCATCCTTGTCTTAGAAGAATGATTGTTTTCTTTTTCAGGGAAGCATCCTGCTTAACTAGCATTGGCTGCTAGTTTCCTTCTGGTCTGAATTCAAAGTGCTGGTGATGACATATAAAGACCTAAATGGGCTGGGAATGCTTCTTCCTATATGCACCTGCCTCAGAACTGAGAGGGGATCTCCTTTGTGTCTGACCAGTGGGAGCACTATGAAGTGGTAGGACATAAGAGAGGGCTTTCCCAGCTGTGGCACCTCAGCTGTGGACTGATCTATCTTTGGAAGTTGGACTGGCACCAAAGTTAGCTTCTTTCCCATGCCAAGACAAAGGGAAGAATAAAAATACTTTAAATAAATAAATAAACTATGTGTCTACATTAATACAGCTGTCAGTTTGTTTTCTTGTTGAGCAACAGGGAGGGAAATATAGAGGGATATACAGAGATAACTAGATGGAAAGGTGGTATGTCAGACACATACAGCGTAATACACTGGTTTCTGCATTGCTGTTAGCTGTGAGGCCCATGTTTGGATTTGTGTGTGTGTGTGTGTGTGTGTGTGTGTGTGAGAGAGAGAGAGAGAGAGAGAGAGAGGGATATTCTCTCACTTCAAATTTAAAGAAAGGATTGTTTTCCAGTTGTTGGTCTAGAAAATTGTGGGTTTTGTTTATTACACTGAAATCTACCACAAGCAATTTATTCACGCTGCAACTATTAGCCCAACAACTTTAAATAGAACAAGTATAATTCTAATTAATATTTTACACTTTCTGCTAGGAATAACAATATGGGGAGGGAATCAGAAGGTATTGGTGAGAATTTTATGAAAAGAGCTTCTTACAACAATATCCTCTGAACAGAGGTTTCATATCATTAAACACAAAAAGTTGATTGCTCCTTCCCTCTTTATTTCTTTGCATTATTATTAGACTCCTTTACAACAAAATCTATTGCATGTTTATTCAAAAGTCCTACTGAGTACAATCGGACTTATTCTGGGCTGAGTAAGGATTATAATTACAAATGGATCAACTAGTGATACATTTCCTTGCTTTTAAGGCCAAAACTAAATTTGATAGCAATCCATGTGTATTTTTAATTTAAATTCTGATGCAGTGGAACAAGGCCTGACTGTAATGTCGAGGTGAGAAAGGCAGATGTTTTCCTCTCCTCTCTTGATTTATCTCTCTACAGTCTGTTTTCCTACGTGATTTCCTCTCTAAATACTGAAAGTGAGTGTGTGGTGAGGATCTTCAGGTATGAAAGTTTTGACAAGGGGGAAAGCTCCACTGTCCTCACCCATGAAGTGCTTTTTTCTCATATAAATAAAACTTGCATACCTGAAGCTCCTCAAGAGAGAGATGCATACCTGAAGCTCCCCAAGAGAGAGATCATAGCAGATCCAAGTGCATAGACTTGTTGTCACTAGCATTTCTAGGTTGGCACTAACGGAAATTTGTCAGTGTAAGTGCTCATTCCATTTGTTTGAATACTCAGGCTAGTTTGAGAATTCTCTCACCTTTTCTGACATTTCCATAGGCTGGGAAAAGAGAGAAAAAGTCATCAACATTAAGAAAAGTTGTTATTAGCACAGGACAGAACTGGACAGGCATCTTCCCTTCCCTTTGTTTCAAATTTTGTTCCACTGCTTTCTATATAGATGGTCACCAGGATCCTTTCCCCACATACTGCCAGCCCCACCATCAGTTCTAGATTTTGAACATGATGTTATTAGTTGTTGGTTTAAAAGTTGTGAGGGCTTTCTTCCTTGGAAAAACAGGATTCTGGAATCCCAACAGCTAAATAAATAATAAATCTCATGTGAATGTCAGAGTATGCTGGAATCTGGAACTTTAAGGAACCAAAAACAGAGAGAATATGGAGAAGATACGGTAAAGATAAAGGAAAAGGTAGTCCCTTGACATGAATGTATAGTCGTAACCAACTGTAGGGGGTGGTGCTCATTTCCCCTTTTGAGCTGAAGAGCCAGTGTTGTCTGAGGACTGCTGTGGTGGTCATGTGGCCAGCATGACTGCACGACACACTGTTACCTTCCCACTGAGAAGTAGTACCTGTTTATCTTCTTACATTTGCATACTTTTGAACTGCTAAGTTGGCAGGAGCTCGAACTGCCTCCCTTTTTGCAAGCCAACAGCCTTGGGGAAAGGAGGGAAATCAGAGGTCTCTGTCCCCCTTTTTGCAAGCCATCA
>NC_056522.1:287393127-287402112 GCF_019175285.1 Sceloporus undulatus | reverse complement strand
TTTTTCTGGAGACACCTATAGGCTTTTTGTTAAAAAAAAACACACCAGTTTTTGCAGAAAAAAATGTTTCCAAAAATACGTATTTTTTGTTTAAAAAGTATTTTTTCATTCAAATCCCACAATTTTTTGCTCAAAACCAACCATGTACAGAAGCATACTTTTTGTGTAAAACATGTGTGTTTTGCTTAAAAACAGGGCTGGAATCCTGTATTAGAGTTACGAATACATAACCTTGAGTGACTCAGGCTGGAAACAGATGGCCCTAAAGGGGTGGCATTACGCTGTGGCCCTGATCTGACATTTCCTCAAGCAAAAAGGAGTGTCAGTAGCTGCTCCTTTTTGCGCGGGGAAAGGGTGCCCCTTTCACCACTGCTGTGGCTCTTCTCTGATCCTGCAGCATGTGGCGTCTAATTGCTGCATTGTAGGAGCATTCCCATGTGGCCTGCCATCTGGTTGTGCGGGCAGCGTGACTCTGGCTTCAGGGCATGTGGCATGCAATCGTACACCCACGCCACCCTGAAGCCAGTTCTTATCCCCCCCCCCCCCCCCATGATAGAATGACTGAATAACCTTGTGCCTGTGATGTCTTCATGGTCCCTATGTAGTCCATCATTTAGTTCAGAACAGGCCAGGATCTCCCAAAGGTCCATCCATTTTCTCTTATGTTCAGCTTCTCCCTTTTTAATATAATGAGCCTGTCTTATTTTGTATATATTCTTCTTTTATTATTAAACAAGGACTATCCTATAATTGGGATTGTTGGAGAGTAAATAGCCATTCTTTCCTTCCCATAGTCACATGGTGGATAACTCCAGAATATTTCCTTAATCCTCTCAGTCACATGCCTGTGATCTTAAAATAAATAAACAAAATTTGTGTATACCAGTGAGATTTCTCCAGTGATATCCAAGAAAGGGAACAATATTTATTGACTCATATAGGTCCGTTTGTGGGTAGAGGAGCTTATGATTGTGGGATTGTGCATCACTGTCTAAGTGGGAGGAAAAAACAAGACCCATAGATGAACTAAATGAGATTTTTGCTTCCTACTCTGACTTCCAAAAGCCTGCTTTTAACCTCTAGAGAAATGTTTCCATCTCCCACCCCCAAAGCTAAAGGCATTTTTGAAGTTCATTGGCTACAATACTGCTGAAGAATCAGCTTGAGGCACTGTACAATAGAAGATAGTGTCCTCCTAGATGAAAACATACTATTTAAATCACCACTAGTACTCACTAGCTCACTTGAAATAATTAGTGATTGTATGCTCAATGGGCACAGCATAGTCAAGAATACAAAGTTCCTTCCCTTCCCACCATGCTAATAAAGAGAGCTTACATATAGATGTCTCTTCAAAGAAGGGGATACAAGCCTGTTGCCAACAATTGTGTGTGAGAGAAAGTTTAATTAGCAAGTACTTCCCAGAGAGACATTTTGTAGGAAGATGACTCATAGGATAATAATACAACTTTGCCAATAGTCAGGCAAGGAAGGAAAAACATAAATGAAAAACTTGCACTTAAAGAAGTAGAGATAGTTATGGTACCTTTAGGAAGTTTTAAAAGTACCTTTGTTACCTGCTTACTCATGTTGCTGCTGTAAGTTCCATGAGGCTTTAAAAAATACTTTTTCATTTTCTCTCCAGCACCAGATGGCAAGGACATTGTGAAATGTATTTTCCATAACAGCAAGAGGTTTGAGGGCCATGTGAGAAATAACATCACGAAGTATACCTCCTCTCAGCACCCATCCCCGAGGATTACTGCTTGGTTCAGAATTTCTTGTACTATTCAGTAATTAAATCTTTTAGGAGGAAGGCTCTTCAAAGATGGCTGTTCTAGTGATACAAGAAATTGGAGCTGGTTTCCCAGGATCTTCAGATAATACTTTTTCTCCTCCTTAAAAATAGTGCATTTCTTGTTAAGTTTTCCCCTCTTACCTCATTACTCCTACTAATGGGGAATGCCTTGGACAACAATGATACATTGCTTGTGTTTCTTTCACTACCTTTCTTTTTCACTTGTTGGCAGTTGTAAGCATGGCTTGGGGCCTATTTTGGAGGACAATCCTGGAACCTTAGGGGAATAAGTATTTTGCTTAAATTAAAGCTGGCTTACTCAGCTGGGGATATATCTCTGTGTTTACAGAAGTGCAGAGATAATGAGGACTGCAGAGGCAAACTCTCAATGAATTGTTTTTTGTGGGGGTTTTGGGCTATGTGGCCGTGTTCTAGAAGAGTTTCTTCCTGACGTTTTGCCAGCATCTGTGGCTGGCATCTTCAGAGAATGCTTGCCTGGAAAATAGTTGGGTATGTATATACTGTGTGACCCTGGAAAGGCAGGAGTGATTTGCAGTGTATTGTTCTGTTACTAATGGGAGGCCTCAGGCTGGGAGGGTCTGCAAAGGAGGATTAGTGTCTGCTTGATTAGTGCTCATTGTCTGCTGGGAAACCCCTGACCCTGGGAGATTTCTCATTTGCATTTGTTGAGTCTTCATCTGGCTATTTTTCAGGACTGGTTGCCAAACCTTGTTTACTTTAAGGGTTTCCTCCTTCTTTTTGAAATTGTCCAGGTGTTTGTCGATTTCAATGGCTTCCCTGTGCATCCTGACATTGTAGTTGTTGGCATGGTCCAGAATTTCAAACACTCTTCTAGAATATGACCACATAGCCTGAAAACTCCACAAAAAACTATGGATGCCGGCCATGAAAGCCTTCAACTCTGAATGAATTGTATTTTATTTAAGGGGAAAAGATTCACACCAGTCATAAACACATCAAGCACACAAGAATTGAGAAATAAAGAGGTTAGCATGGAATAGGTTTTAGGCTTTCTAACAATGATACATTACCTAAATGAATGTTGCTCCTCTTAATGATGTTTTTGGGAAGGGGAACTGGAACGCTATTGCTCCTGTGGCAATGTCAGCTGGTGGGCGAGCGAGAGGTCTTAGAAAAGGAAGGCCGACCGAGCTTCTGCCTGCAACCAAACAAACAACGAACAAAAGAAAGCCAAATAAATAGTCTTTCTGTGTCCTGGGGCAAAGTCCAGGGGGTTCAGTGACGAACTAGCTATCCATTTGATATGTATGGGTGACACTTTGATGTAAGTTCTTGAAAGGGATAATCAGAAGGTGTAAATGAACAAATTCCTACATCCAATGGCTTGATGGACCTGGCAGACTGGGATGTTTGTTTCCACCAGAGCCATGCTATTGTTTTATGGCCAGGCCCTTTCTCACCTCTTTCAGATATGTCTGAAAGATAAATCTTCTTTGGTGACTCCTAAGCTAGTCTATGTGATGCTCCCATCATGGCTTCCACTCAGGATCATAAAGGTAGGCTTTACATCAAATGAGGAGGCCTAAGAGGGGGCTGGTAACCTTATAACATAGTCATGGTGAACATCACATCTGTGAAAGGTCTTTGCCCACCCTTCACCTTGACACTGGCTCTTTAGACTCTGCTCCCACCTAATTTATGTGAAGGGCCCCAAGATACTCTCCTATGATGGCCCAACACCCCTCTGTTTCTAAAGATCAGTAGCGTGGTTTGATTTCAAAACACAGGCCAAGTGGATATACAAACAAGAATAAAAGTTTATTTTAAAACAGAATGGGAAAAGGTAACTTGGACATGAAGTTGTTACTGTGTCTTTCTTGGTTACATATATACAGGTTTGTTCTTAAATCCCAATTAATAACTCAGCCACACAGGCTATAATATCCCTCAGGAAATTATGTAACCGAAACCCCTCTTCTAGAGTCTGGCTACATTGAGTCTCTCTTCTCTAGACTGCCAAACTAATACTGTCCCTCTCTGGACCTATCAGACCCTTTCTTGGTCTATGATCAACACCCCACTCTAACAAAATGCTGTTCCCTCAGGAACTTCTGGAACCCAGTCCTCTCTTGGACTCTACTGTTCCCCAACTGAACCCCAGCGTCCTCCCTCCGGATTCCAAACCCTAACTGACTCAACCCAGCTGCCAAGCGGAATCTTCAAACTCCTCAGCCAGCACCTGATTGGCTTAGGGTCTCTGGCTTCTGACTGGCTGGTTTGTGAGTCAGTTCATCACAACATCTTCCACTTGGAACCTTTTCATCAAACAGTGTAAAGCCTTTACTCTATAGATGATATCCTCTAAATGCAGTGACCAATTTTCTCTGCAACAATTTATTCATTGCACACTTTCTTTTCTTCTGAGGAACCCGATGGAAGCTTCCAAATCTTCAGCAGGAAAGTAAAACAAGAGCTCATTAATCCCCTTCACTGGATCGGTGTTAAGATTTAGTAGGAATTTAAAATGACTGAACCTCTTTCATTTTGTAGTTATACACTACTGGACAGTCAGTGAAGTATCAGCCAATTAAACTGCATTGTTAAATAAGCTAGAGTTAAGGAAATGTTCTGTGAAAAGTTAAAGTATTGGCAACTTGGAGCTGTCACAGCAAATCTAGCTACAGCAAAATATCTGGACACATCCCTGCTGATCCCCCTGGTCTCCAATCACATGGAAATGGCCATGCTGAGGGAGCTGTACTGATAACAAGCCGAGTTTTTCAGGAGATGTAACTACCAAGACAAACAACCTACACATCTCCCAAAGAAAGATCTTGGACAAGAATTTGGCCAGTCAGAGTCCTGGAAGGCTGAAAGGTGAAAAACAAATGCATAAAATAAAACAATATGATTTTTTTAAAAAAAAATATCTAAACATCTTGGCCAGTCACTGGAAAGACAACAAAGTTGAAATCAGTCAAGTCTTCCTGGGAAGAGAAATCTGTAAATTATACTATGAAAGGATATTCGTTCTCTTATGTTAAATTCTGTTAATCCATGCTTTTGTTTTACTTTGCATCATTACTTAGTAATTAGTATTTTGTCGCTATCAGCATGCCAGAGATCAGAGGCTTACATCCATGTTTCTAATAAATGTAATAAAACAATTAAAGGATTTAGTGGCATGCTTGTAATTTGCTTAATCCATTTAAAAAGATTATGAGATATTTCCACCATCTGTAGAGAAAGGATTGAACCTCTAACATTTGTGCTAACATTTTAATGAGCACTGTGTGTATTTTATGTATCACAAAAAAAACTACCCAGCATTATTTCATGTACAGCAAAGAGAAACAGTAGATTTTTCAATAAATAAATAAATGCCAAACAGACTCCATTTCCCCCCACTTTTGCTTGATTTTATGTCCACTTGACTCACCAATGGGAAATATAACCATTTTCTTTATAACAAACCACTGCAGTTCTTATGATTAATTTAAAAATCAAAATCATTTCAAACCTCTCAGTGTTCCAGAACATATTCTAACATCTATAAAGTAAAAGTACTGAATTAAAGGAGGAACATGTTATTTCATTAGGAAAATCAATTCTTATTAGTCTTGTTCTTACAATATTTTTCTCCCCACCTGTAATGTGTTGAGTTAGATTCTCCCAGTATTGTTAGCCAGTCTCAAATTTGTAACAATGGTTTTTGCAAAAATTGTGCAAATCTATTATAGCTACTGCATTACTGCATACCATTTTAATTATAAGAAACACTGGTTGGTTGATATGTGTTTTTCCTCAAGCAGACTGTCTATTTGTGCTTGTTCTTTGTGTGTGCTTTTCTTCAGAAAGACAGTAGTTTTGCAAAAAGTTTATTGGTTAATTAAAAACAAATAAAATGAAAGGACATAACTGCCTCTCACAGTAGTATCTAAGGTTGCATCTACACTGCAGCATTATTGCAGTTTGACACTGCTTTAACTGCCATGGCTCAATGCTATGGAATTCTGGGATTTGTAGTTTTGTGAGATATTTTGACAGCTTTAGTTCCACAACAAACTAAAAATCCCAAGATTCAGTAGGATGGAACCACGACAGTTAAAACAGTTTCAAACTGCATTAATTCCTCAGCTTCTCTATGGATTTGTGAGATGTGTGTGTGTGTGTGAGAGAGAGAATGGTGAATGTGTAGTGGTGGGAACAACCAGCAGTTTATGGCATTGCACTCCTCTCCTGGGACTAACCACAATCTAGGCTGAGACAAATCACTACCCTCTGTTTTGTTATTCCATTCAAAGGATGTGAAATTGTTGGAGACATTTCAGTGGTCACCTTTTCCTGTCTTACTGTGAGTTTTTCCAATTTCCTGATTCTTTCCCCACCTTCCTCAATGGTTAAAGCCATGGGAGAAATTTTCATGGTGTGAGGGACATACAGGTGAGACACATACCACTGTTGGATGTTTTTCTTCTTCAGCTCAGTTTAGGCACCTAACACCCTTAATTCTTGATTTCACTTTTCTTTTTGGATTTGTTCTCATTCTTGCTCCTTCTACAACTCCTGGATAAGTGTCTTCTTCTTCCCTTCTCTCTCTTCCTCCCTCTCTCTTCCTCTCTCTCCCTCTCTCTTATCCTCTTTTTCCATCTCCCTCCAACACAACCCCTGCCTATATTCATATTCTACTTCATTCCTGAGTTCCTCTCCTTAATCCTTTTTGTCTCCTACTCAACTCTTGGCTAAACATTCTATTTCCCCCCCTTTCCCCTTATCCTCTTTCCACTTTTTCCCTCCCCTGACCACAACTCCTCTATAAATACATCTCTTGCTCTTTCTTTCTCCTTCTCTCCTTCAATTCTCCTAGCTACAAATATCATCTTTCTTCTCTTTCCTTCCCTATTTGCTCTAAAACATTTTTTTTTTGCTTTGCTGCTCACAAAGACAAATGTGAAACCATGACTAAGGGGCTGTGTGCATGGGCCAAATGTCCCATCCCTTCCCCCAGCCTCACATCATCCTTTTTGGAAAATGCAGCCCAGTACCCCTGGGTTGGAATCAGAGAGACTGGATGTCAGTCTGGTGATCCTGGTCCAATTCTGGCACAAAGGGGCCTTAACCTGGGTCAAAATGACCCACAGTTTACCATGGAGTGTCTGGTGGTCTGAGTGCCCTTCTCCTTTTCTCCACTGTTGCCATTACTGAGCAGATCCCTATCATATCTGACTTCGCAGTGGGGCACATGGCCATGTGGATGCAGCCAGGCACCCTTTTTCCATGACAGATGCAATGTCAGGGGTCTGCTCTGTAGCGGCAATGGTAGAGGAATGTAAGGGATGCACAGCGGTAGTGGGTTCATGATGCAGTGGCTGATGGGCCTGTAAACACCCACCCATTCCCATGCCACTCCGAGGACCAACCTGGGTTAGGACAGGACAGGATAGGCCTGTCCCATCTGCTCAGCTCCTAAGAAACATCAGATTCTTCACTTTTTAAAGTTATAAGTCCTTAAAATGAAGAGCGTACTTCTGAATAGATACACAGGAACCACTAATCGTATTTCTCAGCGCACGTTAATTTCTATCAACAGTTATAACTAACCCTCCCTCCCCAAGCATCCCATCATGATTAAGCAACAAACAATGAGGACATGGTCTTACCTCCAGTACTGTTCTTAGTTTTTGGCAATGAGAAAAATCTTCATCCAGCAGTGACAACATCTGTCACTTGCTTTGGTTTAGTAGCTCTGATTGAACAGTATTATAAACTGTGATGCCTGGTGGCTTCCATGTTAGTAGGCTGGTAAACCTGTTTTGGCTTTTAGTTCACATATTAAAGGAACAATTAAATCATTGAATCCCATCCTCCAAACAGGCTCAACACTCCCACTAAAACCCTGAATAGATTCACTCTTCCAATGACATGGAAACCACCAGCACCTATTGGTACTGGATACCACAGTAAATTGAACAGCTATCCTGCAGCATGCAGCATTTCTGTTGCTATTTCTGCAGCTGATTTATTCAATAAATGACTATAAAAGGCTATATCAAAGCTACACTCTTTATGCAGTCCTTGAACTTACTATGAGGCTAACACATCAGAGTCTATTCATTGTCAGCCAAGCGTGTTCCTTGAAGTGATTCTTACATATTCAGCCACAATCCCAGAGATATTTCATTTGAAAGAGCCTGTAACTTCATGAGTTAGAGATGTAGGAATTAATCGAAGGTGAGGTGAAATACAATTTGAAGGTACTAAAGAGAAAAAGAAGAAGAAAGGTCTGGAACAAGGAAAGACACTGCAGTCTGGCAGGGCAAGAAGAGGAAAAAGAATAAACCTTATTAATTAGGAAATAAACTGTCTTTTAAAAAAGGATTAAACTAATAAAAGGTCATGAGCAGAGCTAGCCAAACAGGTGAGTCTATGCTAGCCCCAGTCCCTAATTTGTCGTTCTTATAGGGTTTCATGGACAAGAAGAATTTCTTTCTTCAAAGGTATGAGAAGACATGAATGATAACAACAGGTTTCTTCTTACCATTGCAAGAGGACACTCCTGTAGTGAAGAACCAAAGGCTGGAGAATAAGTCCATACATTGGGAACTGCTTCCTGTCTTCTCATTCACCTGTGCAAGGTTTAGTGGCCTTGCCATCACATTGGTTTTGACTTATAGAGATGCTTTGTATGTCAATACACCCTGTCAGCTCAGGTCCTGCAAACTGAGGTCTGAGGCTTCTTTTACTGAATCAATCCATCTGTAATACAGACTTCCTCTTCTGCTACTGATTCCTACTTTGCCAAGCATTTCTGCCTTTTTTTAAATGTGTCAGGTAATCTCATGATATGCACAAAGTACAGTAGTTTCAATTTTGTCATTCTGGTTTCTAGGGAGAGCTTGGCCTGATTTGCTCTAGGGCCCATTGATTTGTCATTGTGGCAGTCCAGGGTATCTGCAAAACTTTTTTTTCAGTACCACATTGCAATTGAGTTGATTTTCTCCCTGTCAGCTTTTTTCACTATCCTGCTTTTATAATTTTTCATAGAAATTGGCAAGACAAAGGTATGGATAATCTTGTCTTTGATATTCAGTTATATGTTTTTACCTTTGAGGAGTTCATCTAGTTCAGGGGTCGGCAACCTCCGGCCCGCGAAGGCCTGGCCGCCCGTCGCGGCTTTTCGCCGCTCTGGGCGCCACCATTTTGGG
>NC_056522.1:287382688-287390127 GCF_019175285.1 Sceloporus undulatus | reverse complement strand
GAAGCTCCACCCCCCAGCTTCAGCCCCCCAGTCGCCTGAGGGACAGCAACCCGGCCCCCGGCTCAAAAAGGTTGCCTACCCCTGATCTAGTTCCTTCATAGTTGTGTATAATGAAACTGACCATCTTGCAGGCAATGGAAAGACATTATTTATATATTTATTTACTTACTTATTTTAAAAACATTCCCCAAGCTTTTCTCAAAACAGCTCACTAACTCAACATTTTTTTTAAAAAAAGACAAAGACTGTGTAAATATATATAGAAAACTGATCAGATAAATCTTAGAACCACAACATAGCCCAATGTAAGAGGATCTCACAGGTATAAGAACTTAACAGACAAAAAGTAATTCATCAACTATTTTTCAGGTCAGGTACCTCAAGGAAAAACAAGCTGTTGAGGGTGAGTGGCTTTATGGATCACACTTGGCATTTGTCAGCAGTTGGCCAGTGTTTGACTCTCTGAAGTGAAGTTCAGTTCTCCTTTGGTTGTGAGGGACACAAGTATCTCTGCTTGCCACATTTAAAGGGATATATTTTCTTTTGCTTGTCCTGACAGTGGGACAGAATCCTTGGAATGATCAACAGATTGTTTGTATTTTGGGCACTTCTCCAGTTTTTTTGGAGTGCTTTTAAAGGGTGTTTTAAAAACTTGTTTTTATTTGCTGTGGTGGACTGAGAGATGATTAATTTATTTTATTTTATTCATTTTGTTTGTACCCCACCTATCTCCTGGGATGGAACTAAAATAAACAAACATTTCAATAAAAATAAAATGAAAACAATTCAAGTGTATCAATTAAAAACCATGTAACAGAAACAGCATAGTCTTCTATTAGGAGCCCTTTTACCATAGTACATTCCCATGTTTGAAAAACAAAAACCAAAAAAGTCTTCATTGCTGACAGAATGAAAACAAGGAGGAAGCTAGTTAGTCACTTATGGAAGAGAGTTCCAGAACCTAGGACAAATAGGCCTTCTCCCATGTTCCTGACAGATATGCTTGGGAAGGTGGCAGAACTAAAAGAAAAACCTTGCTTTGACAGGCTTGTATGAGTGGATACAGTCCTTCAGATAGCATGGAATGAAATTTATGGGATGGAATGAGTGAATGCATGGAAAAATGATGTGGACCAGAAATAAACCTGTTGATCCATCCTCCCTTGGGCCACATGAATCCTAGATCATCTTTGGATATATTTAGGAGAAACAGTGAGAAAGGGAAACAAATAATTCCCATCTTCTTCTGCTATACTTTTGTCCTTCATATCAAACTGTGGATTTTTGCCTCAGCACAAATGGGCAATGTCTTTCTCTGATGGGTCAAAATTTTTATTTGCAAATGGGAGAGCTGTAGAGTTCCTCACCTTCCCTTTGCATATGCTCTGGCACTCATAAAGTACAAAATGAATAGGTAAAGATGCTTCGCAGACACCCTAGAAACATTTTGCATGGTTGCTATTTCCATGGGGGTCCAAAGGGAGTTCCATGGGGACTCACCCCCCCAGCACAATTTATATTCCACAGAATTACGCTTATTTGTAAATGTGCTTTTTGTACATTTTTTTATCACTAGCAAGAGTCTAGCACTTTAAATCTAATGCACATTTACAACTTACATACCAAATGTGACATTTCCTGCTAGTATTTTATGCTTATTCTTTCTGTGGTTTCAAATGGCTCCAATCTATCTTCACTGGAAGGGAAAGGTTCACACATAGGAACTGCATTGTAATCACCACCTTCAACGCAAATTAACTAAACATCAACTTGATAGAAGAACGCTCCAGTCTTCTTAGGTGTGAATAACAGGGAATTGTCTTTGTTTGCTCAATAATGTCAGCTTTTGAATGCTAAAATGTCTATTTTCTGTACTAGCAAGAGAGACTTTTCGTCAAAACACATGGAAATTAAAATGTTAATACAGAGTTTCCATCCAAGAAGAATTATGTTTAGCATCATACTGAAAGCTTCTCCCATCTTTTCATAGCACATATTCATGTTTGATGGAAATGAAAATTATTTTGAAAAAATTCAAAAGAGGACAAATTCTCATTAATGGGATTTGGGGCTTATGATACTGACCCCAATGCTGCTAATTGCTGAAGAAAACAACTAGAGCTGAGACAAAAATGTTGAGAACACATTTTACTCTGAGAAACGTACTGACTTCTTCCTTTTTAAAAGCCTCTCCTTCCTGAATTGAAGACAATTTTGCACAATATTCTGCAAGTCTTCACCACATGTGTGTGTGTGTGTGTGTGTGTGTGTGTGTGTGTGGGCCATCTGCGTCATCCCAAAACATCAGATGCTCCAATACTGGATTTCTCCATCATTCCCTTTGGGATTACTCTCCAAATACAACAAAGGACCAGAACAAGCAACCACAACTAAACCAATAACTGCCTAGATATGTAGTAATTTTTTAAAAAAAGCCAACCTGTCCAGACTAATCAAATAAAGCTCTTCATTCTCAGGGATTCCCAAAGGCAATTTAGGGGAAAAAATAACTCTTTGGATGGCATCTAAAAGCCAATGGAAGATGAGCTGATCAGACAACCCCAGGGAGGGAGGTCCACCACCTGGAATGCCCTGGACAAGAATGCTTTGGCTCAGTGAACACTTTTCTGACTGTTGGGATCCCTTCCCACATGCAACAAGCTTTCCTGCCTTTTCTTTATGCATTCAGGGCAGACGCTCAGTACTCAGACTGTACTTGCTATATTGTTAGGTCATGGAAAATACCAGCTGGAGAGTGTCTTCAGAAAATACAGAGACATTGTAGCAATTTACTTGAAAGAAAGTGCACTGAGTGAAATAAATGAACAAATAAATAAATAGCATCAGGAAACATCAATGACCATCTAGTAACATGTGCAGGGACCCTGAGGTAGAAGGGAGGGAGGGAGACTGTGCTCATGGTGAAATGTAGTGTGTGTCTTTAGGTTCACAGAAGAAACCAGGGGGCCCTTTCTATTATAGCTCTGTGAATCCATTTTAACTGTCATGGCTGCATCCTGTGGGATCCTGTGTTTGCAGTTTAGAATGGGACAGGAACATTATGGTTTAGAATTCTAAATATCCCTTCCTGAACTACAAATCCCAGGATTCCACTGGATGTTTATTATATTATTTGTTGCTATAATTCTTTGGTATCAAATGCTCCAGTATACTGCAGAAGTGCCCCACTGGAGGAAGGGCACAACAGTTATCCCTGGCTCATCCAGTCCCACTCCCTGTGCCACTTTTCACTCTATCCTAGTGGGTCCTTCAGTGTTCTACAGAAGATATTCAGGGACATATGAGAGGGAGACTCGGGGAGGGGATTACCCTTCCCCCCTCTATCTATGAGAATATCAAGTTCTAGACTGAAATCCCATATTTACTTTACTGTGTGGTGAATATCCACATTTGGTTAGTATCATTTGGTGTCTATCCAAATTTTCTCTAATGCCATTTACATGATTTTCCTACCATTTCTCCACCATCAACACCAATTTTCTATTGGGAATGAGCAGAGATTTCACATTCACTGTAATCACATGGATTTGTTTTATACGTAATGAGTCAGGCCATTTGTTTATTAATCTTAGAACTATGTATATCAAGGCTGTACAGGTTTTGACACTACAAGGCACCATTTAACACTATTTAAGCCCCCTAGACCTCTGCAGGTGGGCACATCTATCCACTTCCCCCCTAAATCAGAAGTGACTAGTCAGCCACTTCCATGTTTGATGAGAAAAAAAATAAAGCTTCTTCACCTTCCAACAAATGGACCAGCTTTTCCATAAGCACTATTCCCCCCACTTTTTTTTTTACTACCAGGCTTCAACTGACAGGTGCTCCAGTTCTTTCCAGTTCTGAGCTATCTCCATTTTTGCTGCCAATAAAAATGAAAAAACAAAAACAAAAAAATGAAACCATCTTTTTATAATTTAATGACACACATTTGTTACAAAATATAAATCCTATTTTTTGGACAACAGGACCTGCTTGATTTGTAATTTGATTTACTATTTGAAATATAGCCTAAAGTTAGACTCAAAACACTACAGGACGCAAAAGAAAGACTATCAGTCCAGTTGTTTAATTTGGATTAAAAATTGGATAGATTTTAAGGAAAATAAGTTATTACATCTGGAAGGTACAAATATAATATAGGAATGCCACATACCTCTATTATAATAAGAATAAATGTAATAAAGAGTTTTACAATCACTCTATAAGAAAACCATTATTATAGATTTTGCGGAAAAATAGGGAAAAATAGTGAAAAAAATCTCTCTAGAAACTTCCCCACATGAGGCTCTTTTAAAAAAAGAAACAGGTAAAATAAAAGACTGACTAAGGTATAAAGACATATTAATGAGGCAAAATAATAAATGGAGATTTAAAACGGAAAAAGAATTTGCAAATGAAGGTTTGAACATCCACTGGTATTTGAAGTGGCAATTGAAAAAAAAGATTTAAATTAAATCTGAAAAAAAAATAGTACTGAAATGAAAAAATCAGAATTAGAGACTATACTGAACTCAGAAAATAAAGGAAAGCTATCAAAAATATACAAATACTTGTTAAAAATTGAGAAGGAAAAAGTTGTGATAAAAAATAATATGATATTGTGGGCACAAAATATAGGCCACTCTATTGAATTGTCACAATGGGAATATATCTGGACAAAACGTCTGAAATATATCAGAAGTCAGGATATGAAAGAAAACTATTATAAAATGTTATACCATTGGTATCTAACACCAGACAAATGGGCCAAAATGTATAATTTAAATAATAAATGTTGGAAATGTTCAAAAGAAAAAGGAATGTTTTTCCATGTATGGTGGACTTGTAAAAAAGTTAACATACTGCTTAGAAATACATAAAATAATATGCAACATTTTTAATATTACATTGGAATTTACACTTGAAGTATATCTGTTAAATATATTGCATTATAATATAGAAAGATAATATGGTAGATCCCTATTTTATTTAATTCCTACAGTGAGAATGACACTTGCTCGACATTGGAAGGAAGACATTGTTCCTGATACAGACAAATGGATCACAAAAAATTATGACCTGGCAGAAATGGACAAATTGGCAAGACTTCTAGCAGAAGGAAACTTCAAAAAATTTGGAAAAGACTGGAAGTGTGTTATCACATTTTTGTTTCACAAAACAGGACAATTAACAATAGAAGGATTTGTAGAAGGATGTAGTTAAAAGGGGAAACAATTATGTAACAATAACAATGTCAGAAACTGTTGTATAAACATAAAGAGAAAGTTACGTAGAAACTAATTCAATGAATTGTAGCATACATACTAAAAGATACAGATAAAGGATTACAAAAGAATTGATGAGAAAAAAATCACATTTGTAAGGTAGGAAGGATATGAAATATGTGCGTAGTATGTTTGATGTTAGATAATAAAGTTTATTTAAGATTTATATAGTTAACAGGGAAATCCTTGGATTCAGATTTTGAGAAAGGGAGAAATTAAGTGGGAAAGTGAGAGAGGTTAAAGGTAGGTAGAAAGAATGTAGGAATAGAAAGGGAGGCAAGAGTTAGACTGAACAAGAAGGAATAAAGGGGGGAGGAAATTTAAAACAATGAGAAGGGGAAAGTTAGGAGAAATGGAGAATAGAAGGTGGTTAGAAAAGAAAGAGAAGCGAAAGAAGAAGAGAACTGAGGATAACCTTGAACAAAATAATCAATTTTATTGATGTTTATAGTCAGTGTAACAAATTGGGATATATTTTAGATTTATTAAGTATGTATAGAGTTGGCGTGTATATTTGTTTGTGTAGTTTATGTTGAAATATATGTGCATATTGTTTATTCAATAAAAATATTAAAAATGAGAAATATATTTTTGAAAATTTCAGACATACAGGGACACTCCCACCACATGTGGAAATATGTACCCCGTGCCTTGCAGTTCTTCCAATATTTGTTAGGTATGCGGTTGTCCAAATAGTTCATTTCACTCCCACCCCTGAGATTAGATACCAATGATATAATATTTTTAAAGCACATTATCTCATTTGGGATGATATCATTTTTATTGGAAGGGTTTTCAATATTTTTTAAAAAAAGAACCCCTGGAGCCTTTTCGATATGATTCTCCTTAATCACTTGGGATCAGGCCAATCCTTTTGAATTTAAATTAAGATGATTTGACCTGTTTTGGAGTTTATCTGGACTCGTCCAGATTAATCTTGCAATTCAGGATTTGTCTGAGGGGCTTTCCTTACCACCAACATTTCCAGGATAGGCTGGGAAAGGCCACTGTATGAAATCCTGCTGAACCACATGCTCTGCCACTCCATGAACATGCAGATGACAACTTTGTGGAAATTAATGTGGTTCCTTAATTATTTTACTTTTGATGGCAGGTCAAGACCTTTCTTTTCCAGAAAACCTTTGAAACTATTTTTTTTTTAAATCTCAAAGTAGGGTTTTTTTTAATGGTGTTGCACTGTTTTTAATTTATCTTAAAGTAAGATTTTAACTTGTTTTAATTCTCTTGTTCATTAATACTGCTTTAATTTTAATCTTATATATTTTCATTATATGTGTTTTATTGTATAATTTGCCTTTGAGTCCCAGCCTGGGAAAAAATAGGATATAAATAAAAAGATTGATGGATGGGCCATGGGCCATAGGCCAGGTTCACCCAGAAGTCAGACAGTGGACTTTACCACACAGGGCCTCCAGGTACGGGACGAGAACAGAATGAAAGGGGCCAGGAATGAGTGGAGAACAAGTGGGGGATGCATTTTACTGCACACAGAAGTCCCCATTCCATTCCATTCCCTTCCCTTCCATTCCCAATCTGTCCCAGAGGAAGCAATTTTTGAGAACTGTTCAGAACAGTTCTCAAAAATTACCTCCTCTGGGACGGATTAGGAATGGAATGGAAGGGGACGGAATGAGTGAGGGACTTCCTATGTGCAGTAAAATGCACCCCCACTCGTTCCCCACTCATTCCCGGCCCCTTTCGTTTTGTTCTCGTCCCGTGCCTGGAGCCCTATGCGGAAAGGTCCAGTGGGTCTCCAAGGTGCTTTTCCTTAGAGATGAACATCCTTGAGACCCCTAAGATGCAGGCAAAACCATGGTCTTACAGCAGTGGCAGAAAGACACAGAAAGACATATACTAGGAATGTAAATTCTTGATTATTTCATCCTTACATGAAACAAAAAATTATTGAAGTATTTTTCTCCCTGCTGTAGCATAAAACTTCTATAGTGTTCTCCTTGTGTTTGAACATCTGGAATATTCTAGAAGAACTGTTTTGTGGAGGAAAACAGATGGATTTTTGTATGACCCCCCCTCCCACACACACCTACATTTTTGTGCAGAAAACAGATTTCTTGTACAGGAAACTCAATCTTTGAGTGGGAAACAAGTTTTTGTGCAAAAGTCTTATGT
>NC_056522.1:287369040-287379688 GCF_019175285.1 Sceloporus undulatus | reverse complement strand
AGGTCTCCAGAGTTGTAGTCCAATTCTTAAACCATTACACAACATTGGCTCTTCAATACTTCTACAGTACTTCAGCACATTCAAATACTGGGAGAAAATTGTACAAAATTCTCACTAGTCTCTCATTCAATTTTCAGCTGTTGAGAAACACATTTTTCATCTTGGGAATGAATAATCTCAAATATTCTTTCCATCCCTAAGACACACACTTTTGTGATTATAGACTATTTTATTACATCAGTATGTTTAGTGTCACTTTGATTCCCTATTATGTTTCATGCTAGGTTCCCAGGATGATGCCCATCCATTTTATCTTCACAATGGCCCTGTCAGCTGGTTAGGTAGGCAGATATAGTGACTAGTTCAAGATCATCCAGTAAGTTTCATGGCTGGATGGACATCTGATCCTTTGTCTAGACTGACATTCTAAACACTACACCACACTGACTCTCACAAAAATAAACTTGAAGGCTGGAAGGCAGTAAATACACATACAGACTTGATTTCAATTGGTTTGTTCTAAGATTACATTTAGATCCTAGCTATTTATCCACTTATCCACACACACACAAAACGCACATAAGGGGAAGTTTTAAGGCTGGTTCATGAGCAGAGATCTAGCATTTCCATTTATCTCTTTAGGACATAATGCTGAACCTACTTACTTTGAAGTGCACTCATTGAAATCAAAGAGACTTGCTTCTGCGTAAATACATTTAGGGTTGGGATGTTCTTTGGATGATTTATTGTGCTGTGCCACCCTGTGGAGTTTGTCTGCAATTTCCACAATGAACAGCTTGAATTATTTTTCCACACATTTCTATGCTTTGACAGATGCCGCGATGTGTTTTTCATGTTTTCTTGAGGGTGCCTATGACAAGATTTCCTGGTGATGCTGAAGACAAGTTGCGTTGTTACACAGTGTACTCTGGAAGAGATTAAACAAACTTAAATAGCACATGTTCAAAACCACTATTACTAATTGAGACTAAAACCCAAATTCTTGTGCATGTTACATATGTTTTCAGTCATCATTTGGCTGAAATTTTTACTATGAGTAATGAGGCACTGAAACAGTCAGATGACCTGAAAAAGAACAGTCAATACAAACTCCCTGTAAGATCATTCTAAGAAAGCTTTTTGGGTGGTGCTGATGTTGTGTACATGGTTATATTTATCACCTTGACTTGAAATGGACCAAACTTCTACTGTAACAATAGCCAATCAGATGCTCAGGGAAGCTCACAGGTAAGGTAGGATGATGCCATTGCCAGTTCCTCTTATTTGCCCCATTTCTTACCAATTGGAGACAAAGCCAACCTCCTTCAGTCACTTGAGGTTCTGTTTGCATTGCTATAGTCCACGGAAAACATCTTCAATAAATTTGGCTTATTTCTTTTCCATGAACAATTCAAACTAGTGGCCATCAGCACTGTCATATGCTTTGGTAAAAAAAGTCTACAATTCAGTATACATTACATGAAACTTACATCTGTTTTGCTGTAATCCTAGTCAAGTTGTACTAGCTAACTGAGCATATTTCATAGAGTAGCTTGGTGATCAGTGATCAGTCATCATTATTTGCTTACATTTAAATTCAAGCCAACATGCTGACATTCAAGCAGGTAAAAACTCATGTTGAGAGGCCAAGTGGAGGAAGATGCAACTGGCCTGTAAAGTTTTAGGTGGCTCCTATCCATGTACTTAAGCCCAAGAGTACCACTTTTGGCAAGTTTTGGTGGAGACTCAAAATTTCACATTCTGCTTTCTGACAAAACACTGGACTGGATTATGGCAAATTGAGGGGCTATATCACCACACAGCTGCCATACTTAAGGCTGTGATGGAAAAAGTGTCCAGAAGTTTCTGCCTTGCAACCTCCTCCAGCTCCAGACAGAATAGTCAATGGTAATAGGCAGTAAATGCAAGCCAGAAACGTCTGAAGGGCAACATGTTCCCCATTTCTTCTTAAGATCTCCATTCTCTGTTCAGAAAAATCTGGTAGACAAGAATGTTGTTCTATTGGCTGACTGTCTCTGTGGCACATATGAGGAACGGGAAGGTTTCACAGACTATACTAGGTCTTCTCTCATCCACTGTGAGCAGGGATGGCCCCAAAGACATATGTGTCCTGAAGCAAAGTATAAGAGTCAGTGTCTTTTCACTGCATGTGCAGAGGAAGTTCTAGAGATGAAATAATGTCCTCTGACTATTCTGGCTGTTTGTATGTAATTGCTCTTCAGCAGCGGATGCCTGAGCAAGTCACCTCACTCTGCCTAATGACTGGATGGATCTATTATTGTCATTAAATTGGCAAAATGGGGATTTCTAGAGGCAGGAGGGGGGGTATAAAATGGCTGGGGATGACCACATTATGCCCATCTCACATATATTCCTGGAACAAATCATCAGAGCTCTAGAGAGCTGGAATAGGCACTGGTATATAAGTTTGTTTGCCAAAAGTGAAAACCATAGTTTCAGATTCAGTTCCTGTTGGGTAACAGATTTTTTTCCCCATAGGGATGCTTTGTGGCCTGGCTTGTTTTTGAGGCTAAATGATACAAACCTGGCTCAAATTAAGCCCTGATAGTAGTTTTATGTATTATAAAACATTGAACTCAAATGTTCAAAGAACAAATTTTATTTGATAAGTTCCAAATCATTCTGTAGCTTTTTACCTTCAGAAAAGCAAAGAAAAGGACAATTGTACTTATTCTATGGATTTCCCCCCCTTTAATAGAACATCTGTCTCCCATATAATATGCACTATTGTTTCCTTTAAAAAAGGAAGAAATTAAAGCACAAAAGCCAATAGTTGAGGTTTTTCATACTTTAACAACATAATTTACAAATTCCTGCACCAGAGAAGACAGGTTTTGACTAAAAAGAAAATATGCAGAGGGGCTCCTTGGTTAAATTCTATTGCAATATGTTAACAGACTGAGTTTTAATTGTAGTCTGGAGCTATGGGCAGTTGGTAACACAGCACCACTGTCTGAAAGGAGCGCACGCTTTGTTGCAATACCTTTACATCTATGTAATACGAGAGCTTTTGCGTCAGAGAGTAAAGTTTCTGGTGATTAAATATTTACCAACAACCTATTGGCCATATGTCACAGAGTTTGCATGGTGACAGACTTGGTATTCGTCACCTTTTCAGGATGCTTCTGTTAAATCTGCTGTGTGTTATGTTGGTTCACAAAGCCATTTCAAAGAATACCAATTTTTTTTGTCCTCTGTGTGAAACTGGTGTCAATATCGTATTTCTGTTCCCTTGAAATATATTGTAGGAATGAACATGCCAAGGCTTCTATTATTACTATTGTTGTTGTTGTTGTTTATGTTGTTAATATTATTAGGTAGATACAAAAGATGTCAAGCTTACCAATAGCTGCTCTTCATCACGGAGAGAAGCTACTAGTGGTGGCCTCAGGGTTCTGTCCTGGGTTCAGTGTTGTTCAACATCTTTATAAATGGCTTCGACAGTGATTCTCAAACTCTGGTCCTCCAAGTGCTTTGGACTTAAATAAATAAATAAATACATACATACATAAAACTTTTATTGATACCCGGCTTTTTGTTAAAACAATCAAAGCAGCTTACAACAGTTGAAATAGTACATCCATATATACAAAGTATCCCCCCCTTTAAAAAGATTAAACAATATAAGATTTAAAATTACATAACTCTTAAAAACCAATAACAGTGACAGAGTCATCACATATATGTGGGGGAATCATCACATGGCCGAGTAGTTTATTCTGGAAAAGCCCGTCAAGTTGGTAATTTGATGGATCTTGTCCGGCAGGCGATTCCATAGACTGCGAGCGGTTGCAGAAAAGGTCCTCTGGGAAGTCGCAGTCAGCCTGGTTTTTATAGGTTGCAATAAATTCTTCCCAGAGGACCTGAGTGTATGGGGCAGATTATATGGAAGTAGACGATCCCTTAGATAAGCTGGGCCCAAGTCATGTAGGGCTTTAAAGGTGATAACCAACACCTTGTACTGTGCCCAAAAACTAATAGGCAACCAGTGCAGTGATTTTAGTATTGGTGTTATATGGTCACTCCTGGATGTTCCAGTAATCAACCTGGCCGCCATATTCTGTACCAGTTGAAGTTTTCGGACTAGGCACAATGGTAGCCCCCTGTAGAGCACATTGCAAAAATTAAGTCTTGAATTTACCAGTGCATGTACTACAGTTTCGAGGTCCCCTGGTTCCAGGAAAGGGCACAGCTGGCGTACCAGCCAAAGCTAATAACAGGCTCTCTTGACCACCTGATTTCTCATGTGAAGTGATGGATCAAGAAGATAAACTTCGGCTCCCAGAAGCCTCAGCCATCTTGGCTAATAAAAAACTAAAAAACTAAAACTTTTATTTATATCCAACTTTTTATGAAAATAATCAAAGCAGCGTACAGCATATCAAAAACATACAACAATATATACATAATATCCCCCTTAAAAATAATTAAACTAGTTAAGATTAAAAATTACATAAATAAACAATTAAAAACACATTAACATGGGTGGAACCAAACATAGTCCATAATGAATCCATGGTATATGGGAGTGGTTGCTGGATGGCTGGGTACTTCATTCAGGAAAGGTCTGCCGGAAGAGATCCATCTTGACAACTTTCTTGAGGCTGCCTAAGTTGATAATTTGACAGATCTCATCCAACAAGCCATTCCACAGTCTGGGAGCGGTTGCAGAAAAAACCCTCTTGGAGGCTGCAGTTAATCTGATCTTTAAAGGCTGAAATAAGTTCCTCCCAGAAGACCTAAGTGTACGGGGCGGATTATATGGAACTAGGCGATTCCTTAAATAAATTGGACCCAAGCCATGTAGGGCTTAAAAGGTTATGACCAACACCTTGTACTGCATCCGGAAACCAATGGGCAGCCAGTGTAGTGATTTCAAAATTGGTGTTATCTGGTGACCAACCTGGCTGCCATATTCTGTACCAGTTGGAGTTTCCACACTAGGCACAAGGGTAACCCCATGTAAAGCACATTGCAAAACTCAAGTCTTGATGTTACCAGTGCATGTACTACAATTTCCAGGTCCCGCAGTTCCAGGAAAGGGCGCAACTGGCGTATCAGCTGAAGCTGATAACAGCCGCTCTTGACCGTTGCATTCACCTGATTTGTCATCTGAAGTGACAGATCAAGAGGCACCCCCAGGCTGTGAACTTTGAGGAGAGCATGAGCCCTTCTAGGACTGGAGGTTGCCACCCAATACCTGATTTAGGGGCCTCTACTGTAAGTACCTCCTTTTTTGGTCTGGGATTCTGCTTGGCTAATGGTCTGTGATTCTGCGGATTCCGAGAAGCCAGAGTTTGGGAATCACTGACTTAGAACATGAAGTAGAAGGCATGCTTATTAAATATGCAGGTGGTACAGTGTGGTGTGATAGCAAATACCCCATAAAATAGGATTAGAATTCAAAATGATCTTGTCAGACTACATCCAATGGCATTAAAAGAACTGGCAGAAGTAACCTCAGAACCATTGTCAATAATAAAAAATAATAATAAAATTTATTTCTATACTGCTTTTCCACATTGATCAAATTGGTGTACAAAACAAAAGAATACAACAATACAACAGTACAAAATAAAATTACAATATATACATAACGATAAAACTGTGTAAAAATTACAGATACAATTTAAAAAGACCATTAAACTAAATCAAGGCCAGCTGAGCTGATGATCCATGATGCAAAATGCATATGGGGGGAACCACATGATATCAAAACACGTGGGGGAAAGCTTGATGAAAAAAAAGGTCTTAAGTTTCAATAATCTTTGAGAACAGGAGAAATCCCAGCAGACTGGAGATGGGCAAATGTTGTCCCCCATCTTCAAAAAGGGAAAATAAAAGAGGACCCAAACAATTACCACCTGGTTAGCCTGACATTAATAGAAGGAAAGATTCTAGATCAAATCATTAAACAGAGAGTCTGTAAACATTTTGGAAGGAATGCCATAATCACAAAAAGTCAACACAGGTTTCTCAAAAACAGGTCATGGCAAATTAATCTGATCTCCATTTTTGATAAAATTATCAGCTTGATAGATGAAGGGAATGCAATGGATGTAGCATATCTTGATTTCAGTAAATTATTCAACAAGGTTCCCCCATAATATTCTAGCAAACTACCTAGTAAAATGTGGGCTAGACAATGCAATTAAGTGGATTTGTAATTGGTTGACTGGCCAAATCCAAAGGGTGCTCAGCAATGGCTCCTCTTTATCCTGGAGGGAAGTGGCCATAGAGTTCTGTCCTGGGGCCAGTGCTATTCAATATCATTTTCAATGACTTGGATGAAGGAATAGAGAGCCTGCTTATCAGATTTACAGATGACACCAAATTAAGAGGAGTAGCTAATACCCCAGAGGAGATGATCAAAATTCGAAATGACTGTATTAGATTAGAAAGCTGGAACAAAACTGACAAAATGCATTTCAACATGGAGAAATGTAAGGTACTACACTTAGGGAGAAAAAAATGAAATGCAGAGTTACAGGATGGGGGACACCTGGCTTGACAATAGTACATGTGAAAGGGGTCTAGGTGTCCTAATAGACCACAAGTTGAACATGAGTGAACAGTATGAAGCTGCAGCTAAAAAAGCTAATGCAACTCTAGGCTGCATCAATAGAAGTATAGTATCTGGACAGATGGAAGTACTAGTACCACTCTATTCTGCTTTGGTCAGGCCCCAATTTTGGCCACCATGATTCATAAAGGATGTCGACAAGCAGTAGTGTGTACAGAGGAGGACAACCAAAATGGGGAAGGATCTGGAAACCATGTCCTATGAGGAGAGACTTAGGAAGCTGAGTACCCAGATTGTTGGAGGCAATTAGCTTACAGTTGTAAACTGCTTAGACACTGCTAGTACGGTATGAAGTGATATATAAATGAAGCTGTTTGTTTGTTTTGATTAGCCTGGATAAGACAAGTTTAAGAGGTGATATGATAGCCCTGTTTAAATATTTGAAAGGGTGTCATATTGAGGATGGAGGAAGATTGTTTTCTGCTGCTTCTGAGAATAGGACCTGAAGCAATGGATTCAAACTATGGGAAAAGAGATTCCACCTGAACAGTAGGAAGAGCTTCCTGACAGTAAGAGCTGTTCAACAGTGGAATACACTCCCTTGGGGTGTGGTGGAGTCTCCTTCTTTGTAGGTTTTTAAACAGAGACTGGATGCCCATCTGTCAGGATGCTTTGATTGTCTATTACTGCATGGACTTGATGGTCCTTGAAGTCTCTTCAGCTCTGTGATTCTTTGATCCTTTGATTCTAAGAGTGGAAAGCTGGACCAAAACTAACAAAATGAAATAGAAAAGTTAAGAGAAAAAGAGGAAATCCTGGGAGAAGATCAAGGAACCAATTGGATGAAATATTGGCAAATCAAAGAAGACTGGAAAAGAGACAAGACAACGATAGGTATAGAAAATAAAGAAACAGACTTTGATAAGATTATTAAAGGAAATAAATCAAAATTAATTTTAAAAAATATAGATTTTTGTTAGATTGGGAAATGACCAAAGAAACAATAAAAACAAATATGATAAAATGGGCACAAAACATGGGGAAGCAAATGCCACTGATATCTTGGGGAAATTATTGGAAAACAGGTTTTAACTTCACAAAATCTAATAATTTAAAAGAAAATTATTATAAAATTTTCTTTAGGTGGTACATGACTCTGACTAGGTTAGTCAAAATAGGAAAACACGACTCCCTCCCTCCCTAACTGTCATCTTTCGGCCTCTGAGGGAGAGAGTAGGCTGGCCCAGTACCATCAGGGGCTAGCCTGAAGAAGAAGAGCCCTCCCTCGGGTCCATCTGCCTTGGTCCAGGCCTCAGAGGGAGAGAAGAATGCTGGACCTGATTCCCCCCCCCCACTATTCCCTTCTCCTTTTGTGTCGTGTCTTTTAGATTGTAAGCCTGTGGGCAGGGAACTATCTGTTATCCCCTCTATTGTAAACCGCTTGGATTCTTTTTGTGTTTTTTTTTCTTTTTTTTTTTTTTTTTTTTTATTTTCCAGTGATTGGCGGTATATAAATAAAAACCTATTTATTTTATTATTATTAGTATTCTATTTTGTACAAATTGTTGGAAATCTAACCACAAAATAGGTTCTTTATATCATCTTTGGTGGCAATGCAGTAAAGCTAAAGATTTTTAGAAATTAATACATAAAAATATTACAGGCATACTAAAAAAAACACCCATATCATTAAGACCTGAATTATTTCTGTTAAATATAGTGGATGTAATCCCTGATAATTTAGTCCAAGATGAAGTGAGTGTGCTGTTATACATGTTTACTGCTGCCCATTTGACATACACCAAATATTGGAAATCTAACACCTTACCAGCTCTAAATGAATGGACAATGAAACTGAGTGAATTAGCTACATTGGTTATTTTATCAATGCTCAACAATAACAGATCTACACAGCAATATGAAGGGAAATGGAAAAGAGTCACAACATTATGGGAAGATAAGGACATATGATAAGATAAGTTAAATGATAGTATCTTATAAGATAAGCCAAAATAATGTTATTTCAATTTTGATTATGTGTTTTTTGGTCTCTTCATGTAAAAACAAACATTAATGGCTTAATTTTAAATAAATTAAATCCAACAGGGATAAATGTAAGCTGCTACATCTAGGCAAAAAAGGGCATACACAAATATAGGATGGGTGACACCTGACTTGAAAACAATATTTGTGGAAAAATTCAAGAGATCTTAGTATATCACGGGCTAAATATGAGTCAACAGTGTGATGTAGTGAGTGGCCAAAAAAGGCAATTCAGTTCTAGGCTGCAGCAATACAGCCATAGAATCCTGATCAAGGAAAGTAGTAGTGCCACTTTATGGTTAGGCCTCACTTGGATTATTGTGTCCAGTTCTGGGTACTACAGTTCAAGGATATAGACAAGCTGGAATGTGTCCAGGGAAGGCAGTAAAAATGGAAACCAAGCCTTATGAGGAATGACTTAGGGAGCTGGGTATGTTTAGTTTCGAAAAGAGGTGACACTATAGTCATCTTTAAATATCTGAAGGGATGCCATTTAGAAGATGGAGTGAGCTTGTCTGCTGCTCCAAAGACTAAAACAAGAACCAATGAATTCAAACTATAAAAAAAGAGATTCCAGATAAATATTAGGAAGAACTTAATAACAGTAAGAACTGTCAGAAAAGTGAAAAAAGACGGTCTCTGAGGATGGTGGACTCTCTATGACTGGAGGCTGTAAGGGCATCTTTCAGAAATGCAGTATGCTTGCATGTCAGGGGACTAGACAGCCTTTTTGGTCCCTTCCAACTCTATCCACATTACTACACTACACTCTTATAGTGTTGCTATTCCACTTTTACTGCTCTGGCAGCCTCCTGTTGCATTCTGAGGTTTGTAGTTCAGGGAGGTCTAAAAGCTCTCTGGCTGAGGATTCTAAATGCCTCTCCCTAAATTGCAAATCCCAGAATGCAACAGGAAGCAACCAGAGCAGCTAAAGTGGAATAGCAGTGCTAGAGTGTGGTGAGGTGATCTAGTATGATACAATGCTGGTATCCAGACCGGCGGATACGGCGCCCACGTCATGTGCTAGGGGTTGGCTGAGGACGCAGTGTCCATACCGGCCTCACCCCCATCACGGGACGGGGGCGTCAAAATGGCAGTGCCCTATACACATGGGTGCCGCCATTTTGACATAACGGCCGCGTCGTGTTCTGGCGCCGCCTGTGACCCCCTTTCAGCGGTGCCGAAAGGAGCTCCAAAACGGAGCTCCTTTCATGCTGCATATCGCTGGCATGGCCTTTACCCAGCTGCGCCAGTGATACTGAAGAGAAAGGGGCCAAGCGGCCCCTTTCCCTCTCTCCCCGCCGCTGTTGGGGTGTCCTTGGGGCATGAAGCCCCAAGGACACTCCTTTCCAGGCCGCGGGGAAGCGATGTTTTGTCACTTCCCCGAGGCCTGGAAAAGCGGTGGATTGGGGCTTCCAGGGCTGCCGCTGTGGCAGCTCAGGCCCCGATCCGTCAGGGAAAGGGGCGGGTGCAGGCCGCCCCAAAGGGGTGGTCGGTATCCTATGATTCTGTCCACCCCAGAACTTGTGCTGGCTTTTCTGTGGTCCTGATCTGTATGAACTAACAGAATTGGCAGTATAGATTTACATCAACACCAACTATGTAGATGTGTCCTTACAAAGACTCCTTACAACACCACTTGTTATAGATTATGCCTTGGTAAACTCAAACAGAAAAAGACATGTGAAAAACTAGTTTAGATTACACAGGCTGAATTTCCTGTAACGCATTGGGCCTGATCCCAGAAGTACAGCTGTATATTTGGAGGATCTGATCTGACCCCAGGGTAAAGAACATATACCTCAGGATAAAGTAGCCCTTGTTTTGCATACAGTTTCTAAGAAACTCTGCAGGAAAACCAGGCTGTTCTGATAGCCCCCATGATCTTTACCTTGTGAACATGTAAACCATCTGAGAAGTAGGGATGTAAAGAATATTCTCCAAAATTCGAAAATTAGGAGAAAAATGGCAATTTCGAACATTTCTATTACAATCTGGAGAGGAGAAATTCTGAATAATTCTCTATCAATGAGTAAGAAT
>NC_056522.1:287284369-287364040 GCF_019175285.1 Sceloporus undulatus | reverse complement strand
GATTTGTGGGAAGAATATTTTTTTAAAAAATTCTCCTCAAAGTTTCTCTGACCGAGAAGAAAAACATGGGTTTCTCCAATCACTACGGTCACCCAGTCACCCTGTCTGATGCAGAGATGTGGCACCTAGCTTCTCAGATGATTTGCATACTGTCAAGGTAAGGAATGGTACTGGGTCCTGGGTCAGACTAGAGACAGGTGTGTGAAAATGCACCCATTCCCACCCCAACCTAGGGACTAAGCCAGGTGAGCCCTGGGGGCAGAATAGCATGGGCTCAGCATGTGCTAATCTGTCCTGTCTATTCAAGCCCTCTGCATTCAAGAGCCAGACCTGGAAAAAAAACCCTCAAAATCTTTGCAAATACGTGCAAAGTAGCCAGATCAGAATGAGATTTTTTATGAACATGAACAAATTAATTGCTTAAGCTGAAAGCATAATTTACATTTACAGTTATTTTATTTTTTAAAAAAGAATTAGGCAGCCTATTTTTTAATTCAAAAATGCAAAACATGACTTTTTTGGGGAGGGGGGGTGAGGGATGGGGGAGGAATTCCTTCCTTCTTCCTAGACCTATAGCCCATCCGATTCAGCAAGTATGGCTAGTCTTCTGCATAGCATTTCTATAGGGCTGGGAAGACTCTTGTGGGAAGGAAGAATGAAATTCTTCTTTAAACTCCATTTTATATGCTTAAATCCAGATCCAAGCCATTAAGATAATCCAACTATTTGACCTTTTTTAAATAGCAGCTTTAAAATCTTAGCCCAGAAAGAACTCGTGAAATTAGTTTACTTGGTTTGACTTGCTTTGAACATCATTCTGGAGGATGTTTTGTTTTGTTTTAAAACCCAAGTATTCCTTGCCTGAAGGCAGTGTTAGCATGGTTCATTTTCTAGCTTCTGCGCTTTGCTAGTGACCTAGAATTAGCTATATGAAGGGGATTTCTCTATAGTGACACACTCACTGTGTGTCTGTTTTAAATGTGAAACATATAGGCTTTATGGTAGAGATGGGATCCCTTTGACTATAAAATGTGGGAAATAATCAAGGACTACACTGTGCCAGAAAGAAAGAAAGAAAGAAAGAAAGAAAGAAAGAAAGAAAGAAAACCTGCAACCTTAGTCATGCAGATCAATAACTTTCCCATGTTGCTCCTCTTGTGTATGGATAAGCCTGCTTTAAGTAGCCATGGGGAGTAAGACAAAAATCTATACAGAATCTTGGAAACCCCATTTTCTGATCAGCAAGGATCCTTTCCTCACCTCTGGCTTCTAACCACATACCTTGTTTTTGCTTCCTTATGTGTAAAGGCTAGATTCTGGTTTTCTTTGAAAAAATGAAAATTGAGACCTCATAGGTACACCAAAAATCAGAGCTAAGAAAAGCTACTTTTAGACTAGAGCTCCCAGAATCCCTAAGTTAGCATAGACACAAATGGACATTCTCCACAATTCCTGCTCACTTCAATGCCTATAAAGTTACTAGTGTGTCAATAACACTTATTTCTTGATCTACATCCAATACACACACACACATATAATTATTTAGTCACAAATTTTACTTTTAATTATCACTTCCATTCATTCTTCCTTTTTGCTTCAATTAATCCAAATTTTTGTCACATCACTCCATTTTTTTCTCCATATTTTTGGATTGTTTTCCCACTCGCATACATGGATAACCTATCCATAACAGCAAAATCATTTAACTTTAAGATCCATTTCTCTATGGTTGATATTATTTCTAATTTCCAATATTTAGTGTAAACCATACACACCGCAGTTATCATGTACAGTATACTGTTACACTTTTTTCATCCATACTTAACTTCCCATCAATAATATCTGCTATGTTTAATAATGGAGTAAAAAGAATCTCCATTTGTTCTGAATCAGGATGGACTCTCTGGAGAATCCCCTGAACATGCAGCCTGTGCACTAGTGTAGGGTGACCAGATGACATGACTGCAAAGGTGGGTAAGGCACCATAAAAAGTAGGACATTAAAAAAACAGTAAGACATGACAAATAAAAGCTAAAAACACTGATATAAATAGATATAAATGTGTCTTACTCAGGCTCAAAATGGAGGACATTTTGGGATTCCTCCTGGACAGAAAGCTGGAATTTAGGACAGGTCTTGGAAAAGGAGGACATCTGGTCCCCCTGTCATTTTCAAGCCCATTTGGTCCCTCCAGTGCATTTTTACTGCCTTTTTACAGGACCGGGGCTAGGATGGGAGGGGAGTGCACAGACAATGCTGGTTGTGTGAATAGCTCATCATTCCCATGGATCCGGAGGACCCAGTGATAATCTGGGTTTTCCTATCAGTGCAGATGTGGCCTAAGCTATACATTTAACTTACTAAAGGGAAATAAATACTCTAGGGCCCGTTACAGACAGGCACGAAAGTACGCGCAGAGCGCGTACTAGGGTTAGAAAGGGGCGGTGCTTCCGCACCCCCCTAACCCTAGTGAGTGCTCTGCTCGCACAAAATGACAGCAGCCGTTCCTCACGGCCGCCGCCATGAGGACGTCACGACTGCGCTGCCTCTATACGGGGCGGCGCGGATGTGACGTCCTCGCTCCACACCAGCAGTTTGGTCCGCTGGGCGCAGCCTTCACATGGCTGCACCCAGTGGACCAAAGGAGAAAGGGGCCAAGCGGCCCCTTTCTCCTCCTCCCCGCTGCCGCGAGGTGTCCTTGGGGCTTGAAACCCCAGGGGCACCCCTTTTCAGGCTGCGGAAAAGGGGCCTTTTTCCGCTTCCTCGCAGCCCGAAAAGCGGCGGATCGGGGCCTCAGCGGCTGTCGCTCTGAACGCTAAGGCCTTGATACAGCGGGGAAAGGGTCAGGTGCAGCCCGCCCCAAAGAGGTGGTCTGTAACCTGCCTAAGTTGGGCTGGGTACAACTCTTTTGTTACAACAGCTCTATTGGCTGCTGGTCCATTTCTGGGCACAGTTCAAGGTGCCAGTAATGACCTATAAAGCACAATATGTCTTGGGTCCAAGCTGTTTAAAGGATTGTATCCCTCTTTATGAGCCCATTAATGCTTTAGGTTCATCTAGATAGGCCCTTCTTTCTGTGCCACCACCTTCTCAGGCTCATTTGTTGGTAACAAGGGAGATGTTAGAATCCTGTAGTATTCTAACTGTGGATGCTGGGGGGATGGGTTGCGCTTTGCATAGCTTGTAGAGATGGTGATATGGAGTACTAGGCTGGACCAGGTGTGAGTTATCTAGTGTCCTTGAGAGGCTGCCCTGCAGAGACTTGGAATGCAATTTCGTTTCTCAGGGGATAGGGATGGAGGATGGGAACTAGTGCTGGGAAGGAGGGGTCCTGTTGCGTGGGCTTTTGCTAGGGGTGGAGTGCTTTGGCTTCGGGGGGAACTTATGCATTGCTTTGGCTGGGAGGGGTCAGTCTCAGCTTAGAAGCTGGGTGATGCGACATCGCTGATCTTGGAACATTCAATAAAGTTCTGTTGTTTCAATAAACAAGCTGACTGATTGATTGTCCAGGATTCTGGTCCTCACTCTGACAGGAGAGGGCCTTCTCAATGGCTGCTCCTTGTCTCTGGAACTCCCTCCCTAGTGAGACCAGGATGGCTCCCTCCTTGCTTTTCTTCCATTGGCAACCAAAAACATTCTTGTGCCACCACACTTTTGAAAATTGAATTGGAGTAGGCTTTTAATGATGTGTTGTGCTTTTAAAATATTTTATTGTCCGTATAATCTTTTAAAGAATGTTAATGCTTTAATGTTTTAACCTGATAAATTGTTTAATTGCTTTGCCTAGAGTCCCATTGTTGGAAGAAATGCAGAATATAACTGAAGAAAATAACAACAAACATGCAAAGGGCTCTGAGAGGAGAATTCTCCATTTCAAGAGTAGGCATGTGTCTTGAAATTACTCATTAATAATTACTTGCACAAAAAGCAGCTGAGCAATCTGACAGGTCATTGCCAATATGGTAAAAGGTATTTTAGTTCCATTAAATTATGGTCACTATTTTGCATGTATACATACAAATTAGCATATTCACTTCTTTTTGCAGATTCATGTCTTGCGGTATGTATGATGTTTTCTTTTAATCTTTTTTTTTTTTGACAGACTGTAAGTGGCCACCCTATGGGATTAATATATATATTTAAAAATGAACTGCGGGGAGAATTCACAGTTTCTAACACCAATTTTGAACCAATTGCTGCAACAGAACTAATACTCTGATGTAAAATAAACTGTGCAGGAAAATCTTCCACCAAAGCCCATGAGACTTATTTCTAAGTAAATGTAACTAGGATAAATGAATAAAATACACTAGCTAGTCCATCTTGAGAATAGTTACAAAGGATCAGAAACAACTTCTTTCATCTCTGCAAATCAGCCCTAGTAGGTTAAAAATGACTCAGTGTTTCTCCATGTCCAGCATCTTGTCTTATTGTAGATGCTGGAAAAGAGATCTACACACACACACACGGACATAGATGTTTGTGGCTCTCTCTATGTGTATGTATGTGTGTAAGAGAATAAGGGATGTCTTGTCTTGCCTTCATTTTTTTATTTCTTATACAAACATTATCATTAGATTTGGATTTCTACACTGGCGGGGAATGTTAGCAAAGCAGACAGATCATGAAATGGGATGAAGACTAATGCTACCTTATTAAGTGTTCTTAGAAATATGTTAACATGATTAGAACGATTGCTATCGCACATCGTTAAAGAGAAGATGACCTGTTATCGTTCTTGGACCTGGATGTGAACGGATATCACTGCACAGCCAGGTCCCATCCCAAGCACAACCCATCCGTCCCCTTACTTGTGAAATAGGATCAGGCATGATTTTCAAAGGGAGCATAGGGCAGTTCCACAGTCCCCAATTGGGCAGTATTCTGTGGTGTTTTATTCATCATAATGGATTCACGTGTGATGTCATCAACAAGGAAGAATACAAACAGCATGTAACATGTTTTACCATGACACTTGATAGTGTATGAAATATAAGGGAAAAAAATAGTAACAGGAACAATCTTTTACTATGTTATGTAATAAATGTCTAGTAATTGCTACTGTCAACATGCAGTACAACCAGGAAAGAAAATGCTGGCCTTTAAGTGACCAAAAGCAGAAACCAACAAAAGACATAATTTCCATATCTTTATTAAACACATCAAATATATCTGTATTGTACACATGCTGCATGCAGATTCAAATAAAATAAAATAAAACTAGTAATGGTAACAGTGGTGATTACAATGTGTACAGGAAGAAAATATCTTTCTATGGCAATTTCATTAGGTACCAATAATCAAACACACATAATGACATTATGCTTTAACATTAAATATGTCATTACTAAAAATATTTTGCAATTCACATGTAATCATCTTACCTTTAGTGTCCCAGAAAACAACTGAGGAATTAAGTTTGTGGCACCAGCATTCCATGCATTTCCCATGTTGCATCCTCAAATTGTTATTTTTCCTCACAACAGGATATTGCTATTATAAAATGGGGGTGGGGGTTGGAAAAGAAGAACATATTAATATTAAAATATCTATTCTACAGTGGCCTGTCCTCAAATCTTGTTCTGGTAGCGTACACTGAAACCTGCTTTATTGATGATATATACAAATGTCTTTAATCCAAAGTGTTCAATAATTTTGAGGAGGTCAAATCGATATCATGTCCTGGAAGGAAAAGTAGCAAGGGAAGATAAGTCTGGAAGAGAGATCTCATGGCATGTCATAACAGTAGGGATTGGACGAGAGCACAATCGGGATGCCAAAGATATTATACACAGAGAATTTTATGGCCTCATAATGTATACTGGAAAGGAGGGGATGGAAGACAATCGTCGGAAACATTTCACGCAAATGAAACAGAAAGGGAACCAAGTGAAAACGTCTTGCTAATGAGGCTATGCAATAAAATTTGTTCCATTCCCTTTGCATTTGAACATCAAAACGTTTATAAAAACTTTGTGTGATAAGCTTCCTTGACAGAAATTGCCATTGAAAATAACTCCGTGGAGTATGAAATCTCAATAAACATGAAGTCTTAGGTAACTTTACATGCAAACAACTCTAGCTGCTTCCAATGAGAATAAATTATACTGCTTGACTGTGATGTCAAATTAGAGCTGAGCTGAACTGAGCCTGTTAACTTTATGGCCTTGAGCAAAGGTTGTTAAAGTTACATCCTCCTTTTTGTCATTGGACTCAGGGGCAAAACCTTTGCAGTCACTGTGATCACTGCCATTTTGTCCTTGCATCTTCGTGCTGCTGCAGGAAGACTGAGAGAGAGTCACCTGGTTGTCTAGGCAACACATGGGTGTTTTCTTGCCTTTCATGGCAGCAAAGGATCAGAAGGCAAGAAAGCATCCCACGTTGTCTAAGGAAACCAAACACCTCTCCGTACCTTCTTCTTATGGCAGAGTCCTAGAGTTTGGAGAGAGTCATCTTGTTGCCTAGCATTCCTAAAAGCACAGGCCCGGAAGACAGGGAAATATCTCTGCAGATGGAAGTTAATGGCAGTTCCAGTCTTGAGACTGCAGCACAATACTGGAAGAGCAAAATGGTGCCAGTTGTCACTGCAATAAAAACACATAAAAGAAATCTATTTAAAAAGAAGGTGGAATGTTCTAACAGATGTTTCTAGAGTCTTAAATCTAATGGGGGGATGTCTATTGATGGAACTCCTTCTAACAGCAAAGTAGGGAGCAAACAATCTTACTTCTTTCTACAGTCCCCTTAAACCTTCCAAACTGGTCTGGAATAGCTATGAAACCATCCAGGCCCAGTTTTGGGGCACCACTAAGGGCTGAAGGCTGTTGGGGGAAGAGAAAAGTTCCCTCAGACTTCCATCACAATGTTGATTTACACCAAGGGTGGGAAACTGTGGAAGGGGTAGGGGACATATTGGCAAGTCTGGAATTCTCCTGCCCTCCTATATTTTACAGTGGGCTTGACTTGTTTGGCGAATGAAAAGTGACTTTATTTTTTTTAAATGGTGGGTCTGAGAACTTTGGGGATGTTTGGGGGGAAAGGCTTTAAGGCCTGCAGTTTGAAGCTCCAAGGGGCACATGTGGCCTGTGGGATTACCCATCTCAATTTAGATTACATACTCCAGAAATCTCAACTTCTCCCTTAAAAAACCAACCAAACATAAAATACTTCAGCTCACTTTCAGTTTTGAATCAATTGATCAATTGGATCAATACTTGAAACAATTCAGAGCTCCTGAAGAATAAATGTCTTAACAGCTGAGAGTTTTGTCTGTAGCTCTCTGAAAAGATTTTCCCTAATTTTTAAAAATCTTTTTACATACATACCATAAATATAATGGGGTAAGGACACTAAATCCATCTTGGTATTTACTCTGCTCTTTAGACTTAACAAGAACCTAAATAATCTAAAGGCATCAGATATCATCTGATCTTGGAAGTGAAGCAGGGACAGACCTGGTTAGTATTTGGACAGAGGACTGTCAATGAATATCAGGTGCCACATGCTACATTTCAGAAGAAAGAACTGTCAAAACCACCTCTTGAGTATTCCTTGCCTAAGAAAACCCTATAAAATTAATGGGATAGCCATAACTTGACAGGTTACTTGAAGACTTGTGCACGCTCACACGCATATAGACTGGAGAATAACATAATGAGAAGAGGACTAAGGAAAATGAACAAATACTAAGAAAAGCTTTTATAGAACTGGAAAACTCTGCATGACTTTATTATAATGCCATTTAATACTTCTCCTTTGTAAATTAGCTAAAGGCAGAAACTGACATTTCTTGCAATTTCAGGGAAATATGAATACCATTTGACAAAAATAAAAGGACCAGCCAGGCACATAGGGTTTAATAGTTTCAAATACAGATGCTTCTTAAAGTGTCAGAATGAGAAATACAATGTTCTGGACTGCTCTAACATATGAGCCAAAGATGTGGTAGGCAGGGTTAAATAAGATTTGGTACAAAAGTATTTTAGTGTTGTTTTGAAATCATGATTGCTAAAACTGAATTGAGGGTCTTGGTTGTAAAGTCTTAAACAACGTAGAACATTAATACACGAAAGATTATCTCTCCCTATATATAACCACCCAGGAACTATGATCCACAGGATGGGCCCAGTAGATCAGAGCTAACAGAAATAGAAATGTGAAAAGGGATAGAGGAGATTGAGTGTTGGATTGAAGGCAATGTCTACCTGTTTTGAAGATTGGTCCACAGAAAGCCGGAATGGCTCAGGCCAGGAGTCTAAGGGTAACAGAAGCAGTTTAGACAAGCAACAGTAACAGACCACAACTAGGGGGTCAACTGTGTGTGAAAATGCTAGATTGTTCTATTCATATTTATACCTTAAAATTAGCCTCAGGCTAAGGATGGTTTCATGAGAAACAAAGACTGAATAGCCCTTTGGAAGGACCAAAAGAAAGTTTCCAAAGTGGTTGAGGATTTTGATATGCAGAAGATGGAAAGTTTGAGTTGAAAGTTGGTGGCATCATTGACTTAACAAAGCAGTGACAGTAGTTAAATGCCAATACTGCAAGCCCCAAGGTTGTGAGTTTGATCCCAGGGGCTCCAAGGTTGACTCAGCCTTGCATCCTTCTATAGGATGCTAAAATGAGTACCCATTTGTTGGGGTCAATTAGCTTATGGATTGTAAACCACTTGGGCGAGGGCTTAGTTGTCTGATAAGCAGTATAGAAATGTACTTGCTATTGCTATTGCTTTTGCTGTCTGGGGCCCCCTCAAAATGTGTGGTCAGGAAAGGTGCTTAGGAACACAGTGGGGAGTAACAGGGAATGCGGTCTTTTTGATCTGTTGATGAGAGCCCATCTTCCACATTCCGTTTTGGTAGAAACCCCTTTCATCCTTTGTGTTTTTCTCACTTGACCTGTCCCCATATCTGGTGGTCTACATGCCTCAAAAACACATGCTGGCTTCCAGATGTGTGATATAAAAATATAGAAGCCTCAAAATATACTGTGGGAATATAGGGGTGCTTACAAAGGCGAAGTCATGGAAGAGAGTCTTCTCAGCTCTGGTGACTCGACTGTCCATTTCACTATCAAACAGCTTCTACAGTAAAGAAGGTCTTCCTAATAGTTAGGTGGAATCTCTTTTCTTGTAATTTGAATCCATTCATATTCCAATCTCTGGAGCAACAGAAAACAAGGTCATCCCATATTCTGCATAACATCCCTTCAGGTATTTAAATATGGCTGACATGTTACCTCTCAGTCTTCTCTTCTCAATTGTTCCTTATAAAGCTTGGTTTGCAAACTTTTGATTATCTTGGTCTGGACATCTTCCAGTTTGTCAATATCCTTCTTGAATGATGATGCTCAGAACTGGGAATAGTATTCCAGGTGACATCTGACCAAAGCAGAATAGAGTGACATTACTACTTCCCTTGATCTAGACATGATGTTCCAGTTGATGCATTGTGGTGCATGAGACAGGGTGTATACAACCCATAATGGGCCTCTGATTATTGCATAATAGGGCCTGAGGTCTCACTGCAGAATATAGTGAGTCCCAGTGTAGGACACAAACTGATGCACATGACACTGAATGGCAAATGCATGACAAGTCATGTGTATTTAGCAGTAATCCATATATGTCACACTACAGTGGTATACAGTGCCGGGTTTGCACAATGCAGCTAGAACATAATCACATTGGCTGTTATGAATACTATACTGTGGCAATATAGGAGCTCAGCCTTTGAAATAAATATATCATTTATTACTAAAGTAGCATATTGTTCTCTTTGGAACATTGGCAGAATGTTACTGGCACTTTCTTATAATATGAAACAATTGAAATGGAATAACTATTTCCAGAAATAATAGTGTATTGAGCATTGACTGTATAATTGTATAATGTAAGAAGAGCTGGTGGTGATGAGGGTGGAGTAGCACAGAAACATCTGTGTAAACAAGCAGCACATAATATTTATATGTTTTCAATTAACATTCAGAAGACAGATCGTTACAGACACATCTTTGGTAAGAGGATTAAAAAAGTTTTTATGGTAAACCACAGAAAATATGCATTGTGGGACATGTTGAGCTCTGAGCAGAAATGAAGTTTGGAATAGTTGGATGCATATTTAGTCTGCCTTTGTTAATAAAACAACAGCAATAAGAATATTTTTTCTTATAATGGGATCACAGGCATCTCTTAAGCAATACAAAGAAGCCATAAGCAAGGAATAAATGTTTTTTTACATGACAGTTAGGGTGAATAATGTGGCTTGCATTTAATATGCATAAAATGATCCTCCTTGTCCAGAACTGTGGGTTTGTTATTGCAGAGGCATAGCAGCCCAAAATAACTGGAAGGAAAATGCATGCTGTCTCTCTAGTTTCATTGATCCCATATGAGCTACCTAGATTTTTTCTCATGCTCAATCCGTATGGTCTGCTTCGGTTGCCATATTTGTCTGTGCTCTTCCTAAGACAGGGGTGGACAACATGTTGAGGGTAGGCAACATGTATCCTCTACAAATTGTTTAACCCCCTGAGTATGCCTTGTGCCACTGCTACTCCTGCTGCCACTGCATTTCCATGTCAACCCCCTTCCTTTGCAAGACTCTTACTTTCCAGGATGAAGAATTTGGCAATCACCATGGATGGTATGTTAAAACAGGAGACTCCAAAATCCCTATTAAGATTAGATTCCATGCCTTCTGTTCTTACAGCCACTTTTTAAAACTTTGCCCCATGCCAATGTTGCATGTGTCATTTTACAGTTCTAATAGATGGCTATTCAGTTTATAAATATTTTAAGGATCATACTCTACTTCCCAGAGTAATCTGTTTCATGTTGATCATCTCTGAATATTTAGCTGAAACTAGTTTCTACAAATGCTATCTCTTGGTTCCCAATCCTTAATCTGCTCAATCTGTTGTATGATAATCTTTCATCTCTTTCAAGAGCAAATGGTAAAATGCTAACAGATCACAATAGAAAGGCAAAAGTACTGAATACTGTACCTATTTTGTTTTCGTTGTCTCCCAAAAAGAGAACTGCGAGCTTCCATGAAGCAGCAGAGACCTTGGCAAGAGAACTGCATTTCAAATGAAGATTAATAAGGAATTAGTCAGGACTCATCTAGCTAACCTAAGTGAGTTCAAATCTGCAGGGCTAGATGAACTGCATCCCAGAGAACTGGAGAAACATGCTGGTGTTCTCTCTGAACCACTTGCCATCATTTTTTGAAAAATCATAGAGAATGGGTGAGGTGCCAGAGGGGATTGGAGATGAGAAAACATTGTCCATCTCCTCAAAAAAGGTAAAAAAAGAAGATTCAGGAAACTGCAGATCAGTAAGCCTGGCTCAGTATCCGGGGGAAAAAAATTAAGCAGATTATACAGGAGTTTGTCTGCAAGTATCTTGATGATAATGCATTGATTAATAGGCATCACCACTGGCTTGTCAAGAACAAATCCTTCCAAACTAATTTTATATCTTTTAAAAAATCAGGTCATTTATTTAGTAGACAATGGGAATGCTATGGATGCCATTTATCTGGATTTCAGCAAACATTGATAAAGTCCCCATAATATTTTGATTTTTAAACTGATTAAATGTGGAATAGATGGGAACACTGTCAGATGGATCCATAATTGTTGGAAAACCAAGATCAAAGAAATGCCACCAATAGCTGTGTTTCAAACTGGAAAGAGGTCTTAAGTGAAGTGCCTCAGGTTTCTATCATATAGCCATTACTCTTCAACATTTTTGTCAATGATTTAGATCATGGGGTGAAAGAAGTCCTTATCAAGTTTGCAAATCACACAAAACTGGAAGGGAGAGCTAACATATTGGAATATAGGATCAGAATTCAAAAGGGCCTAGATAAACTAGGAAACTGGGCATAAATTAATAAAATGAAATTCAATGGAGACAAATGCAAAATTCTGCATTTAGGCCCCCAAAGCCAAATACACAGTGTGGGGGATACATGGCTCTAAAGCAGTACATGCAGAAAAGGCCTTGGCATTTTTGTTGATCATAAACTGAACATGATCCATCATTGAGATGTTCTAGCAAAGATGAATGCAATTGTAGCCTGAATTAATAGAACAATAGATTTTAAGGGGTGAAGCAGACTGGCAACTTGGAGTGGAAGGCTGCTCCAGCCCTGGTTGGCCTCCAGTTGGCACAAGACTGTGGTGAACACTCGTGCTTCTGAAGCAGGCTGCTGCTGCGGTCCCCAGGCATTGGCAGGAACGGCTTTTCATCACTCCTTTTTATCTCAACTTTTGTGGGTTGGAGCTCTTTCCACATGCTCTCCATGTGGTTTCTGGCTGCTTTGAGGGTGGGGCATGCATATGATGCATGCCCCACCCCAAAACAGCCAGAAACTGCTCTTTCCTGCCTGCTTGTTTTGGGCCCAGGTCAAGGGGAATAATAGTCTGTGCTGGTCAGGCCTCATCGGGAGTATTGTGTTAAGTTCTGGGTGTCTCAGTTAAAGGGGATATACAGTCGGCCCTTCTTATACTGTACATGGATTTTTTATACACGGATTTAAGCATCCACGATTTGAAAATGTTCAGAAAAAGTATAAATTTCAAATATCAAACCTTGATTTTCCATTTTTTATAAGGGACACCATTTTCCTATTCCTATATTTAATGGGACTTGAGCATCCATGGATTTTGTTATCCACAGGAGTGCAGTACTTTGAATAGTAGACTAGGACTCTGTAAGATGAATGTTTGAATCTCTGCACAGCCATGGAAGCCCACTGGGTCAGACTCTCTCAGTTTAAGAAGAAGGCAATGGAAAAAGTCTTCTGAATAAAACTTGCCAGGAAAACTCTATGATAGGGTCTCCACAAATTACAGTTGACTTGAATATGTATAACAACAATAACAACAGAATCCACAATTGGTCTCAGTACTCCATAAGCAGTATGACTAGTGTAGACTGGAACTATCATGATCTGGACACTATGGGCCCAAATAGACAGGTCAAAATAAAGCTGCTTTGGGTCACTTTGGAGGTATGCTGTTTAAATGATACACAAATCTCAAGAGGCCAGAAGCTGCGTCAAAGCTGTGTTCCAGTCCTTAGGACTGGAAAGTGGCTTTAGCATGGCTTCTGGACTCTTAGCATTTAAACAGCATACCCCCAAAGTGATCCGAAGCAGCTTTATTTTGGCCTGTCTGTTCAGGCCCTATGTTTATGTTATTAGATTCTAATACTGCATTAATATTTAAGCTGCTATATTATGTATTCTGCCTTCAAGTTGTTTCTGTCTTATATAATCCTTAGATGACCCCATCATTAGGTTTTCTTGGTGAGATTTGTTCAGAGAGGGTTTGCCTTTGCCTTCCTGAGAGAATGTGACTGGCCCAAGATCACCCAGTCATTCCATGGCTAAGCAAGGATTTGAAACCTGTTCTCCAAAATCATAGAATACACTAAAACAACTACATTACACTTAAGGTTGCCATAACTGTCTACCTCCCAACCAGGACAAATGGGGAAAATGTAGGACAAATGTAGGACAAAATTTGCCCCCAAATGTAGGACATATTTTGAAAATGGAGGACACAAACAATTAAAAGGAAAACATTAAGAAATTCAAAAAGCATTAATATAAACCCTCCACCTCAGAAAGGGTTCCCCAAGACCCCTGGTTCCTGCTACCTGGGCTTGGCCAGCCACTGCCCCTTGTGGGCAGTGGAGGCACTGCAGTCAGCTCCTATGGCCAAGTCGACAGTAGGAGGAGCTGTTGCTGGGCCTGCAAGCGCGCCATAGGCGCACGAGCGCTCGGGCCTCTTGAGCCTGGGACAAAGTGCTGAACCTGGGCAGGGACGATCCAAGGGCCCCAAACCTGGGATTGTCCTGGTTAAAACCGAGATATGGCAACCCTAATTACATTATATTCAAATCCAGCTTGTGAACAATAGTTTGTGAACAGCCTAGGGCCAGACTGCACATCAGTTTGTAGTTTCTTGTTTTCACTCTTTGTTTATCTCACTGGTCTCAGTACTAGCCTCATATGATACTCTGGGTCAGTAGAAAAGCTGAGAGTGAAAATCGCCAAAGAAAATGGTACTACATATCAATAATCCCTCATTCCCTGTTCTTTATTGGTTATAAAAATGGTGGATTCTTCAAGAGGTACAAATTGGCATGCCAAGTTATTAGCAGGTTGGTCAAATCAAAGGGGATTGTTAAATTTTTAAAAAGGTAATTAATTTTTTTAATTAAAGTGTTTTTATGTTTTAAAAAGATAATTCCAAAAGAGAAATATGTGCCCATCTTGCACCTAGCATAACTTCTTTGGGAAATTAGTATGGATTCACAAAGGGCATTGGTACAGCTTGGAAGAAACCATGCCTGCTAATTTTAGTTAGCTTGGGCTAAAAACCTGAAATGGAGTTTTGCTAGTGGCTATAAATTAATTTTTCATTTACATATAAAATTTATTACTGAGCTTGGACAAATATGCCAGAAAACAAAGAGTATGATTCCGAGGACATACAAGTTAAATTTGTCTTTGTGGTTTTGATACAGGAAGAAAGACTAACAAAAAGTTAGTCTTGAGAAACTGGAACATGTCCAAAGGAGGGCTACTAAAATGGTTAAGGGTCTGTAAACCATGTCCTATGAGGAATGCCTTAGAGAACTTGGGATGTTTCGCCTGGAGAAGAGAAGGTTAAGAGGTGATATGATCGCCCTATTTAAATAATTGAAGGATGTCACATTGAGGAGGGGGCAAGCTTGTTTTCTGCTGCTCCAGGGAACAGGACCTGGAAGAATGGATGCAAGCTACAGGGAAAGAGATTCCACCTCAACATTAGGAGGAACTTCCTGACAGTAAGGGCTGTTCAACAGTGGAACACACTCTCTCAGAGTGTGGTGGAGTCTCCTTCTTTGGAGGTCTTTAAGCAGAGGCTGGATGGCCATATGTCGGGGATGCTTTGAGATTTCTTGCATGGCAGGGGGTTGGACTGGATGGTCCTTGTGGTCTCTTCCAACTCTATGATTCTATGGGACAGAGAGTTAGGCTTAGGGGGAACGTTAGACTGGCATATCTATTTTTATATGATTTTTTGCAAAATGTACACAGATTAGCTCCATGGATGTTAATGTGAAACTTGCCATAAATATATAATTTTGAAAAATTGCTGTGATCATCTTGGGGTAATCTTGAAGAAAGAGGCCTGTTCTGAATTTCATAAAACTGTAATGAATTTAAATGACAATTTGCCCCCTTCCAACACATACGTGTGTGTGTGTGTGTGTGTGTGTGTGTGAGAGAGAGAGAGAGAGAGAGAGAGAGAGAGAGAGAGAGAGAGTGCACGTGCATGTGTACATAATAAGGCTTTGCTTTTGCCTGATCCTTCACTGTATCTCAGAGTCCTGCCAGGATTTAGATCTTGAGGAAATCATAGGACTCAGCCTTTGTTTGGGTATGATTTTTGTAGGATTGCTTTTTCCCACCTCACAACTATAATTTTCCCCTAACACTAGCTATCTGTAATGGATTCTTGCCAAAGACATTAATGAATTTATGTTAATTACTTTAATCTCAGTTTGTTTGTTTTGTTCATGAATGCTACACAATGTTTTCCAAGCCAAATGAGAAGTTGTCTTCTTCTCCTTTATCTTGTACAAGGCTCGTATTAAAAGCATGGAAACTCTTGCAATTAATTTAAATTTCTGTTCTTTCTACGAACTTGATTAGTCCCTGTATGGATGACACCTCCATATCCAAAAATAACGTGGAAAGAGACAGGGAAGTAGAAGAGTAATTTTCTCACCTCAGTGCTTCTTTCATCTCATTTTAAATGTAAAGAAATAATTACAGAAGAGGAAGGGGGAAGCCCCAGCTCCTTCTCACCATGTATCTTCAATGGGACTGAGCCAAATCCTTCCTTCTTGATGCTTTTGGACTGCTAATCCCCTCAGCCCTAGCCAGCACAGTCAGTAGTGAGTGATGAAGGGACGTGTAGTCCAATAATATTTGGAAGACTATGCTAGGCCTTCCATTTGTACTTATATCATGATCATTACTATTATTACTTATAGCGGAAAGGAAAGGGTTTAACTCTCAAATTATTATTTATTTTTTAAAATAAGAATTACCTAAAAATGCAGATCAGGTGCAAGTATACCCTCTTATACAAATATCTGAGATTCTGCTGTACTATTTTTACTAGTACAGAAAGAGAATGCAAAGGTTGACTTAAAAGAAAATGGCTGCATGGACCTTAAACCTCTGTGGACTAATCCAGACATGATATTTGTTATGTATTTTTGGTCTTATGTGACAGATTTTTATTTGGCAAATGACAAGCATGGCAGGAGGGAATAATCCAGATATGATTATGGCCTAGAAGAGGTCTTTAGCACATTTTGCCATAATAATCCCAAATAGAACTTTCCTCATGCCCAACACTCCATGGCTTGCATTCGTTGAATGGAAGGATAGAAAAAAGTTTATTTTTGCTTAAATTATGAATGACCAAGCCTTTTGCAGATGTCTTATAAAAATTAGTTTACAAGGCAAAATATTAAAATAAGTTTTCTTTTCCCCAAAGAAACATTTTTTCCAAAAAAAACCAGGGTCAAATTGCTATAACATCTATTCTTCTATTATGGGGAGGCTTTCAATCCCCAAGCCTTTTATCCATGCTCAATGGCCACTGTTTTGTTATAACTCTGCAGCTTGTATAAACATCACACTTAATTCCCTTTTAAATAGGGTTGAAAGGGCTTTTTATTGCAGCATGTTTGTGTCAGCTTAAATTCTGTTTTTGATTTGTCTTTCAAGTGGTTAGTCATGGCTGTTTGGTAACAATACAACTTCATGTGTTCTTTGAGACATTGTTGATGGCATTCGACCAATTATCTGTTGGGCAAATTGTACACTCATTATGTTATAAGCAAAGATTTGAGCAAATCCTTTTCAAACAACAGAGATTTCCCTCAATTAGGTAATGAAAAGTTAAAAACATGGTAGTTTGGTGAAGTGTTTCCTCCCCCTGCTGGTGAAAGCACATTTCTAATATGAATACCTATGTGTGGCATGCAACGGTATCATTTCCTGGAAGTTTCCAATATTTGGAGGGCATTGGAGACCTTTCAAACTGCTGCTGCTGCACTTGGGAAGAGAGACTTATAATAGGAATAACTTCTCAATGGCAATGACAGTGGATGTGAAAGAGCAGATCTAACATCCTAACAAGTCAACAGACTCTTTAAAACATATGGAGCCTGAACTTTAGCACAAAGGAATTCAATGATCTGCAGGGGAAAAAAATGCTGCAAGGGATTGGATGCTTCAACTGCTATGCAACAGATCTTTTGGTATAAATGCTGTGATATAAAGAAACCTAGGACACCACACTGCAAAACAGTGAGCCAGTGCTATTTGTTCAGGCGTCACATACTGGTGGGGGTCTGATGCCATTACATAGGATATCCCTGCTGCAGAATATTGCTGCTTTTATCAGTTATGATGATGGTGATGATTATTGAATTTATATTTAGCTCTTCCTCATAAGATTAGTGCTCACCATTAGGGCGGATATCATGAATATTTCTCCATCTATGAAATGTCTACTCCCAGTCTGCGCAAAGGACGGGGGGGGGGGGGGGGGAGAGAAAAGATGTATTCTCTCTACACTGGCATGTTTCCTTCAATTTCAATTGTCTCTTTGGCCTCACAGCCTCTCCTCTTCTATTCTTCCCTTCCTGGAACCTTATTAGGCTTTTATGAGCCATTAACATAATAAATCATAAATGATGACTCAGCACCATTTTTTCCCTTAAAAATGGCCTTTATGCTAGAAACTGTAAGGTTACCATCTCACTGTTTTGATTTTGCATTTTGATTACATCAGTAATACATAACCAAGCTGATGTGCCAGGCCTGCATTCAGAATAGGTAGATTTCCTCATAGTACATAAGGCTTGGAGGATAGTTTTGTAAAAGTTGATAGGGATGGAAAAGTTGGTAGAGGTGGATTCCTATCTGGGAACATAAGAAGATGTCATAATGCATCAGATCACTGATCTAGCTAGATTTGTATTGCCTACAGTGGCTGGTTGTGTCTCTCAGGTTTAGAAAGGAGCCTATTCCAATATGGGACCTTTACATGCAAAGCATGTGACCTTTCCTAGAATTTCAGAGAACTAGTATCTATTATAACTGCCCAATACTGCCCCAAATTTTACATCTTATGGCAGTGTCTCAGCAAGAGGTTCTTTACCTGTCAATTTACTTCTTCTGTCCTTCCCAAAAACACTCCATGGTTCCTACACTTTCCCAACTTTCAATGAGTTGTGAATAAGCCAAGAAGAGAAAAGATGAAGTAAAATCAGCTAGGGCCACATTCTCAACTACAATGTAGACATACAATCTGGGGAATATTTATTTTCCCACCCCTTACTCATTGATCAGTGAGAATATAGGCTGCCGCCCGACTCATTGGGCAGGCAGTGTTGCTGCCAGGGGCCTGGCGCCACGGAGGCCTGGCGCGCCCCAGCATGCTTTGCTGGGGCGCGCTGGCCTCCAATTGGCCGGCCGAGGGGGGAAAAGGAGGGACTTCCGCCTCCTGAGCCACGCTCTAGGAGGCAGATAGTCCCTCTCTATGGTCGCCCCGGTCCTCCAGGGCAGCCGATTAGCTGGCTGCTCCTGGGGGTGGGGCGACTCCCCTCTCGGCCCCCACCTTTGGAATAGGCCTATATATAGGCCATGCGGCGTCCTGCTCGGCGCCATTTTTGCTTGGCTCTGCTGCTGAGCAGAGCTGAGTTTCAGGGAGGCGAGCACAAGGAGCTTGCCCCCTCCTCCCCGCTTTGGAATTAGGGTCCCTGCGGCCCTGCACAAGACAGGTGGGGGCTTCCTTTCCCCCACCCTTACTGCAGTCTTTGGGGATAGAGAGCTGCGGCGGCCGCCATTTTGGGCTGGGCTCCCTGCCATGGGGCCCAGCTAGTGAGTAGTTTTGGCTGTTTTCCCTCCCCGCCTGTATTTGGATAGGGCTTTTGGTTTTGGAGAGTGCGTGGCTTGCCCAAGGACCCGTGTGTTGGGCTTGCTTGCTGTTTTCTGTTCAAAAAATTTTCAGCCTGGTCACACTCTCTCAGCCACCTGTTTTGTTATTTGCTCTTTCTAACTGGCAATTGCTGACTGTTTATTCATCATGCCCAACAAAGCGGGGCACAAAAAGACATCCTTGGCAGTAGCTACGCACATTATGTCTGGTCAATCTGGGGGACTTCAGCGTATGCCGGCCTTGAATTTTAATGCCGCTTCCTCCTCTGATACTACATTGGGCTCAAGTTACAGAATAGTTTCCAAATCAGGATCTTCATGTGTTGGGCCATCGCCAGCTGTTCATTGTTTGTCTCAATCGGCAATGTCGGAGCTGTCACGTTCCATTGCTGAGCTGATTGCAAAAGCCACTTCACCTTGCCAGCTAAGTGATGCAGAATCTCCTTCACTTCCGACAGTTGCCAGATCTCCTAGAGCCTCATCTTCCAGCCAAGTACCTTCGGCAGATCGTGACAAGACCCATGTGGCAGCGAAGCATTCTGTTGTCTTGTCATCATCCAGCTCCAGTTCGACGTTGTCATCATCTTCCAGTTCGGACAGTGAGGCGTTTGGCAACGTTGATGGTGACAACAGAAGTAGACGGCGCAAGAAAGGTCACAGAGCCAAGAAAAGACACCGACGGGCCCGATCCTCACAAGCTGCTCAAGATGCTTTCAATGCTATTAACTCACTTTTACCTTCTGGCAGAGATCGCTTTTGGGTTGAGCATGCCTTGGCCCCAGGCCTGCCGCGCTGGGCCATCAAACGTCGTAACTAGCGACCCTGTCTTCAGGGGGTTTGGGTCGACCAGGAAGCACAAGGGTTTCCAATTTGCGCACCTGGAGAGCACCCTCCTGGCTCTCATCTACCTTGCAAAACCAGGAAGCTGATTCTTAGAGGCTGTTTCGTTGATGTCTTTGGTTTGGTTCCTCCGACAGGTCAAGCAGCTTTGGTGGTTACCTCGTCCAAGGGAAAAAAGAAGGCCTCCTTTTCCCCTCCAGTTAACCACAATTTTGACAATTGGCTAGAAGGTTTCACCGTTTTTAGGGCTGTGGTTTCCATGGCCTTCCCTGAATGGGCTTGGAAGCTCGACAGCCATTTGCTGCATGTCCTTAAGGCCAGAGAGTTCACCAGTGAAGCAGCAGCCATCGCATACGATACGGCATTCCACCAGCATGCTTCCCAGAATTCTAGAGAGCAATGGGATCACCTTCACTCTGAAATTTGGCTATTGGAAGTTGGAACTCAGGCCGTACCACCTGCATCTTCCACTTGCTCTGCTCCTTCCGATAGTCCAGGCCTTGTTTGCCGAGATTTCAATGTTGGCAAGTGTTCTCGCATGCAGTGCAAATTTGATCACCCTTGTGCCTCTTGCAGAGGTCCTGATGCTAGGCTGTCCTGCCCTTTAACCCTTCCCAAATCTCTGGCCTCGCAGATTCCTTGCTCTGCCTCTCTGCACAGCGGGGGAGCTGGCCCTGCTCCTAAATAGCTATGCTTGAGCTGTGGTTGGTTCACCTGGTTCGTGTGGGTGCTCCTATCCCTTACCTTTCTCATGGCATGTTTGATCACTGGATCTTTGTACTGTTTTGTTTGCTGTTTTGCACATTGTTCAGTTCTTTCACTTTCAGGTTTGGAATGAGCACTATCATTGCAGTTTTAGGCTGAGCCGCTGCCAGGCAGATGACTGCGATTATTGGTTTCCACTCTGATGGCGTTGAGGTTGAACCTGGCTTTTCATTGGTGGACATTATGAGTTTCTTCAATGTGCATCCACTAGGCTGAACGCATTGATATGTTTGCAGCTTCAGCCGATTTGGACTTTTTTTTTGCATGGGTCAGGCCGCCTTGGCAGCTTCTCTGAACCCGGTTGGTGTTGCATTTGGGGTAGGGTTGGCGGTGGCGTTCCTTCAGAACGGCCTTTGTGGAGGCAGCAGAGGTTCTGGATCGGGTAGGCATGGTCTAGAAGGTTGCATAGCACTCTATCGGGAGTCCCTATGGGACATGGGAGCGATGCGGGCATACGTTGTGGTCATTGTGGGGGCCATAACGTGACACCACTTCCTGGTGACTAGAGGCTTTAGTTAAATGCAATCTGCGGGTTGCATGAATACGAGAGGGCGTTAAGCTAGCCCCTAGCTCATCCCGATGCCTTGCTTTATATGCCATGCCATTTATCCTACAACGGCGGGTTGTAAGATGATCCAGAACTCATGCTTTTGGCCAACCCTACCTTTTGCTGATGCTTGCATTAATAAAGTTGTGGCCTTTCCTCCACATGCGGCTTGCGTTTTATTGTGGCGACGCCCTCACAGGCAAAAGACTATGCTTCCAAGAGCATAGCTATTTCTTCAGTATACAATGAATACTTTTGTGTATAATCAGGCTTGCTTTACTCACTCTGGGAAGTGACCTTTTCTCTCTTTCCTGAGTGGAATGAGTGCAATTCCCATTGACCACTGCGGGCCTGAGCATGATCAGAAGGTTCTGTCACAGATATCTAGAAACACAGGGATGTCTAGAGACCCAACTCATTTTTTTGTAATCTCCAAGCTGCCATTTTGCTCACTGCTTTATACAAAGAAGGTGAGGCAGAAGGAAACTGGAAAGTGAATGGACAAGACTTTTTTTTTACCACTGATAAGATATGGTGTCTCAACGCTTTATGATATTCCATCACAGAAATAGTCAGCCAGTGTCAGGGGACTTTGGGAACTTTTTAGAGATAACTTGTAAATCTAGATAACTGCTTCATACTCATGATCACTCCTTAGTCACAACTGTGACACTATTGCTCCCTCCAACCTACTTTACCAGGCATCATCTGCATGGAGAGAAGGATCTCCATTCTGCCAGTGATCAGGATATGAGTGAGACATTTTGGTCAGGGTTAGAGATTGGAATAAGATCTAGAATACTACTACTATTACTACTACTAATACTAATAATAATTAAATAGAACAATGGTTGAATAGAACAATGCGGAGAAACTCTTTTAATCTTGCCCAGCAAAACTGGAGTTGAATTGCTGTGCTACTTGCTTTGCAGCATTTTGACCTGGAAGAGTTCCTATTCTGACCATGCCAACTGTTGGAACTATAGTTAATAAAGCTTTTATTCTCTTATTAATGCACCTGTCTGTGTTAGTTTCCTTGTCCCCTAGACACAAACTCTAATGCTTTGACTGGTTGTACAAACCAAAGCCCACTGCTTAGTCAAATGCAGGATGCTATTAACTGCTGATAGATCAGCTCTTCACTGGAAAGATGAAAAGGTATGGCAAGGTGCCCTAGACACAGTTGGTCAGGAACTTTGGAAGAACAATGCTTGAAAGGGTAGTGGCAGGAGACATGGGTGGGCTGTTTGCACTTGATGGAGTGTTTTTCTGCATCGTGAGTGGAAAATAAATTGGATATGGAGGTGAGTGAAAATGTCAGCTTAGTGGCACAACTACAGAGTCAGAAACACATTGTTGCTGTATTCAGGAGATATTCACAATACATTTCAAATTCTAATGTATTTTATTTATATTGGTGTTAAAGATAATGATAAGCATACATTCTGCTTACAAGTGTTCCTCTGCCACCTAATGACTCATCCCTCATAGAACTGTAAATTGATGACATTTTAAGTTGATTCTTCACTTATACTTAGGTTGATAATGTGGGAGTCTGAAAAAGAGGGAACACTTAAGATGTCTTATTTTGGCTTACATTTCTTAAAACAACAAGGGTAACACAACCAATCTATTATCCTATATTATGAATACTGGAAGATACATTTTATTCACTTTGTCTTGTGTGTATATGTAAAAGAGATAAGAGAAAGGAATATTTTAAAGAATCTAACAATCCATCTGAGCGTCTTTCATTCATATCTTAGAGAAAGGTTGGTTTGGAATAGAACTAAAATAAAAACAAAAATAGATGGGAGGAATAAGCTATTACATTTCAACAGAGGTCCAGTATTCCCAATGAACCCAATATGTAAAACCAGAAAGAGAGTAAAAATATGGAATGGATGGGCTGACGCACAAAAATGCTGAGATCAGAGTGAAAACTGGTTTTCTTGAAAGACAACGCCAGCTGAGGTAACTGAGACATTACCTCTGGCATTTCAATTGAAGCTGAAGTTTGTCTTGTTATGTTGCAACAGCTTTATTCTATTTTCATTTTCAAGTGGAGATGTGTGTAGTTCCACTAAAACAATCTCTTCATTCTCCTGATACATACGCAAACCAGAGGAGTAGTACTAACGTAGTTTCTTATAGAACTGCTTTCTATTTGCTTTGAAGATGTAGCATTTCTCCTTGTACTATATATTCATTTTGTTTGGCTCCTTTGCTAGGACTTGAGCACAAAAGAGAGCTTTATGTTCAAAATATGTATTTCTTTTCCCTAGGATTCCATGGTCGTTATGAATATCACAATGGCACATACAGGAAAGCCACAATATTTTAAGATTTGTTAGTAGAGTTTGCAACAATATATTATGGATGTTGTCAGTCAGTCAGTCAATCAATCAGTCAACTTTTATTAGGCATAGAAAAACAACATGCATTTACAACATTTACAATAAAACTTCAGGATCATTATTAAAATTTAAACCATAATCTTGTTGCCTCCACCAGAAAATTGGCCATTAACCTGGTAATGTGTGGGTTCCAATCTTCCAATAGGTATTCCACTGATAACCCATTCAAAGAGATATTCATTTCCAATAACCTTCTTAACAATTTTTCCCTTGGCATTATATACAATGGACAAAGCAATACAATATGATGGAGAACATTTGGAGCAGGGGTAGGCAACCTTTTTGAGCCGGGGGCCGGGTTGCTGTCCCTCAGAGAACTGGGGGGCTGAAGCCAAAAAATAAATAATTAAATATTTTTTTTAAAAAATTAAATATATAAATAAACCAGGACAAATGTAGGACAAAATTTTCAAATGGAAGACACTTTTTTTAAAAAAAATGGAGCACATGTGAAAAAATTTGTTGATTTTTTAAAAAATGTTAATATAAATGCATGTTTCTGAGGCTTCTATAGACAATTGCCCCCCAAAGTCCCCGGCGGCAATCGGCGGCAGGACCAGGCTGGGGCCGGTCCCAAGGCCTTGCCGGGTCGCATCCGGCCCGCGGGCCGCAGGTTGCCTACCCCTGATTTGGAGCTTGATCACAGTGACATACACGATTCAAAAATTGTGTCTGCAGATATCTGCCCCTGGTCACATTTGAGGGGTGTACATTCAGTCTTGCAAACAAAAAGGCCTTCCTCGACACCAGCAGTGAAAAGGGTTTGAAAATAGTCTGGTATCCTACCCTTCAAGGGGAGGGGATACCGAGCATTGCTGGAGAACACACTCTGGGAAGAGTTGGATATGTCAGTTGATATTCTCTCTCTGCAAGGCAGACCCTAATAGATTCAAGACACTCCTTTTTGGTAAGTAAAAGGAGAGATTCAACATTTAAACCTACAGAAATTACTTTACTTTCATAAAATTTAGCCCAAGTAGCATAGTAAACATCAGATAGTAGGAACCATAAAAGACTGGATCTATTAGGCCGGAAATGTATCTTAAACCAAAACCTATAAGTCACCAACCAGGCTTCAGTTTCAAGAGCATTCAATCCCAGTTCCGCATAGAGAGTCAGATGGTGTACACATGGTGGTACAGATAATAGTCTCCTGAAAAAATGTGTCTGCGAACATTCAATCTCCTTATTCAAGGCTGGAATCTAGGCGAATATGCTGTAAAGTAATTGTGGTCTTAATTTGGCTTTGTAAAATTTTAAGGCCGCCAGAATATCCTGGTTGCCTTTTTTATAATAAAAAGATTGTATAGCCACCAACGATCTTTTCCCTGTTTGTATTACTTTATCTCTCTGTTTACTCCATTGCCCGTTAAAATGAAAAAGGACACCAAGGTAAACATACTTTTTGACCTGCTCAGTTGTTTGATTACCAATCTTCCACGTTCTCGGTACAAATCTCTTAGAAAATATCAATATTTTGGATTTCTCAAAGTTTATCAGTAGGTGAAATTTGTCACAATATTCAGAAAATCTTTTCAAGGCTCTTACCATCCCCACCTGAGATAGTGAGAGTAATTAAGTATCGTCAGCATACTGGAGTACAAAAAATGGACGATTTCCCAGTGAAGGTGGGTGAGAATCTACTGTGGTCATAAAGGCAGGTAGATCAGCCACAAATAGATTAAACAGATGAGGAGCCAACACACAGCCCTGTCTGACTCCTATACCAGAGTAGGTTGTGTCTGTTAATAGGCCCGATTCAGAAAATTTCACTCTACAATGATTATTTGTATGGAGTTGGCTTAAAAGAAACAACAATTGAGGATCTATATTAAGCCTAGCCAACTTGTCCCAAAGTAAAGGTTGGTGAATTGAATCAAAAGCAGCCTTCAGATCAATAAAAGCTGCATATAGTTTACCTTTAGGGTGTGACAGATATTTGTTTACGAGGAATGAAAGCACTGTTATGTGATCCACAGTGGACATATGTCTTCTAAAACCCGGTTGTTCCGGACCTATCAAAGCTTGTGCATTCATCCAACTCTGTAATTTCAAAACCAAATAACTGGCATACAGTTTTCCCACTACTGATACTATGGATATTATGAAAAGAGTAGTTTTACCATATGCATTAATGATTTTGCTCCTTCTTCTCCCAATGCAAAGAGCACCTTTCTCCACTTTTTCTTCAAGAACTTAACAATATTTAAAGCTATAGAAGTAGACTGATGTACCTTCTCAGTGGGTAGTGTTGAATCCAGGAAAGTTGTGGGCAATGTTATATCATTTTCTATCACTACTGATCATCCACCATTGGAAAATCACATTTAATGCGGCATAATCAATGTCAAGTTTTATTTTATCACATCAAAGCCAGTGATAAGAGTAAGTTTCGAAGAGCAGAAATATATTGTGAATTGATGTTAGACCCGTATACATCCCAGCAAGAAAATCCAAAATGATGTAAGCAATTTTTATGGGAAAAGTGAGGGGAGAGAAAAGGAAAGCTTTATTATTGCCTCATTCAATTCATAGTGAATGACAGCATCAGTCCATTTTTTTAAAAAAAATGCCTGAAAAAATGTAGGTGATATGAAGGCAGGAAAAAAGGGCTGCAGATACCATGAAGATAGGAGGGACAGCGGCATAAGCATCCCCGTCAGGTGATAGTTACCCTGCTAACTCCTGAGCTTTCTGGCAGCTACTAGGGCAATTTTAATTTCTGATAAGAAGGGCTTCCACAATACTCCCTCTGCAACCATGCCTCAAATTTGAAAAGGACTTCAGCTGCATCTGCACTGCAGAATTAATCCAGTTTGACACTGCTTTAACTGTTATGGTTCATTACTTTGGAACTGTGGGACTTTGTGAGATACTTAGCCTTCCCTGTCAGAGAATTCTGATGCCACAACTAAAATTCCCAGAATTCCATAGCATTTAGTCAAGGAAATTAAATCAGTGTCAAACTGTTTTAATTCTTCTGTGTGGCAACAGCCTCAGAACAGTGTAAGAGTTCCAACATTGTAAGTCACCAGCAGGATTCCAGCCTATGTTACTCTGAGGTGTTCAGTCCCTGGCACAATCATATAGTTATATATTACAGCTTCATTTTTTATGAAGTGTCTGGTATATGTTAGGAATTGTAAAACTGTGAATATTTGTTTCCATTGGTTCTTGTGGCTTGTCACAGTTGTTATGGCTTGCCACAACTGTTGAATATCATTCTTTTCTTCTGGTCCTCATTATCCACTCCATCACTAAGCCTGAATATAAGTATCCATCCAGATCCTCTTTTAGTTCTTCATTATATTTACATATCAGGCTTAGTGCTAGGAAAGTGGGCAGTTTGCCAGGTGTCCCTCTGCTAACAAGTAGAACCATCAAAACACTGAACAAAAATGAACAGAAAATTGTATTCTAACCATCAAAAATTAATACCTTATTTCTTTATGTATCCTATAGGTATTGTGCTTATTTTTCATTCATTTTTAGTTGCCTGGTTACATCTGACACTCTTGAAAGAGAAAGGTTAAAACACAATTGGTTATGTTATTTCATTTCTAATGTGGTTTGGTTGTACAATAATATTTTAGTGTTATGCTTGCAACATCGTAATTCCAGTATGATTTTGTTGTAATTTAATATTTTAGTAATACTTCAGTGGCTTCAGCATTGGACTTTGACTCTGGAGATCAGGGTTTTATTCCCTGCTCCACTGGACCTTAGGCAAATCACACACTTTCCACCCCGGAAAACCCCATAAACCTTAGGATCACTGTAAACTGGCACATATGAACAAATACTATACAATATCTCTAATTTTGTTTTCTGATTCATTTTGTGTAAACCCCCCCCCCCCAACTTTCAGTGGTAATTCCAGTGTTGATATAATTCTCTGTTCATTTTTGTTCTTTTATTGAATCATCAAAAAGTGCTCAAGTGGACCTATGCTGAGTATCAAATGGGACTTGGTCACACAACGATTTTTTTTTTTTAAAAATAGGCTTACGTATCCTACACTTGATCTGTATTATGTCCTATTTGAAATTGTTAATGAATTAGCTTTATCGAGTGTGTTATATAATTTTTTTTTATTTAAAATCAGTATTAAAATGTAGCTATATAGAGAAAAGAAGTAGCTTGTATTTCTGCAGTTCTCCCTTTCCAACATGTCACAAAATCTGGACACATCAGGTCACAAAATCTGGGAAATAAGAGAATGCAAACATCTGGCAGACTTGGCAGGACTTTAGAGGTGACTTGCTTATTACCATATAGAGTCACAGAATCATAGAGTTGGAAGAGACCACAAGGGCATCCAGTCCAAGCTCCCAACAACAGCCAATCAAAGCATTCCCGACAGATGACCAACCAGTATCTGTTTAAAAATCTCCAAAGAAGGAGACTCACCACACTCTGAGGCATTGTATTCCACTATCAAACAGGTATTGCCTTATGAAGTTCTTCCTAATGTTTAAGTGGAATCTCTTTTCTTGTAGCTATGTCCTTGTCTTTGGAGCAGCAGAAAACAAGCTTGCACCATCTTCAGTATGACACCTTTTAATATATTTAAACTTGGCTATTATGTCATCTCTCAACCTTCTCTTCTCCATGCTAAAAATACCCAGCTACCTAAGTTGCACCTCATAGGGCATGGCTTCCAGACCTTTTACAAATTTGGTTGCCCTCTAGAGCCATCCCAGCCTGTCAATGTCCTTGAAGTATGGTGTTCAGAACTGGATACAGTATTTCAGACTGATTGTATTTATTGCTGCCATCCCTATCTGTCATGGAAATGGCAAAGATGAGAAATGATTCCTAACTCTAAACATTGACCTATTTTAAATAGACTTTTGAGATGCAGAGAATAATCTTATGCCCCAGGGTGAGGTAGATCTGCTTTAAGCAGAGTTCTGCTCATGCTCAGTGGTGAGAGATAGAAGTGGATTAACCAGGTTTTTGTTTTCATTTCTGTCCTGTCTGTTGTCTTCCCACTACAGTCGAGGGAGAAAGTGGCCCATATGCTGTTGACAAAGAACCTCCATGAATGTCCAATGGCCCTTCATCCTTCCTTCCACAAAACAATAGACTCTGTATTGAAATTTGGTTAGAACCCCATAGTTAACTTGATTAGATTCCCATATGAGCGCTAAAACTTTTTTAGTCAGAAGTATAACACACTGAGGACCTCTTCTCAAGTAAGAATTTTATGCAAATCTGCCAGGATCCTGCAGTAAATAGGACACAAGGACAAACTAGTTCTATGCTAGTGATTGGGTGATTATTTGATTACCTTTGTACAATTGAAACAAACCAGAAATAGACTGATCTTTGTATTGCACATTAATACATGCATCAATGTTTTCTGAGGATGTCTGGAAAGGATGCATGTGAAACTTCTCTGAAGGGCTATATTTATGCTTTCCAAAATCAGTTTTGCTTCAGTAAATTTAATTGGCAGCTATAATAAAAAATAAATCATTATAACTTTAGTAATATAATCCTTTCTTCCAAGCTTTTTTTATTTTAAATTCATGCAAGTCAAATAATTTGTACTTGTCAATTACACCCTTCAATTCAATAGCTCTTTAGTTAACCAAACAATGAATTCCTTTGTTCTACCAATAGATTACATTGTTTTAACAATAGTTAGATGTCTTTCTACAAAAGAAAAAAAAACTGCTTTGCTATCATCATGAAAAGGCATTTCCATATCCAAAGACTTTTTAGCTATAAATAGAAGAGCAGTGACGTCATTTCAGTGGAGGCAACTTTGCTCCATTAAAAACTTCACTTAGGAAATGTGGGGAAACATTTAATAATTAATAGCTATGATTTAAGCTCATTTGATACTGATGGGTTCTTTTCCTTATTAATATTACAGGAACATTTTCAAACAAAATCAGGAACTATCTCCTGTAATTCTAATGAATAGATTTTCCTAACCTTTACTGAAAACAGCACAGCATTTGAATCTTTGGAACTTCCTGAGAAATTGGTTCCAAGTTTTACAATAATATTTACTGTGTTCCATGTGTTTCCAGTGGTTCTTTTGGAAGCAACAGTGGAAGAAACATAATTTTTTAAACTTAGAATTTATGCTTTTTTCTCAAATATTTTCAAATCCTTTTTTACTATGCTGTTTATATGACTGCTCATCAACATACTTATTCTAAGTGGCCTAAATTACCAAAAAGAAAACAGAAGGTTTTCCAATACAGTGCAATGAATGAAAATGAAATCAGCTATTGCAATTCTGATATAAATTTGTTGGGTCTGCTAATACTCCTGGTACTGCTGCTAAGCAGTAGCGTTCCCACACCAGGTGTCACCTGGTGTGGGGTGGGGCTTCTAGGAAACCATGTGCTCTCTTCCCCCATGTTACCTGTCCTTTTCCTGAGGAGGAAACGTACAGGTCGGCATGGGGGACGGGGTGTGTGGATCACATAGGGGGAGTGTTGGGGGGGAAGACCTGACTGGGTGTCACCCCCTTCTGGGATGTCACCAGCTGTGGGCTGCACCACAATACACCTCTAGTGACACCACTGCTGCTAATTACATATTATTGTAATCCACTTGGAGGTCAAAGCTTTTGGGGTGAGGTGAGTTATACATTGAAACAAATAAACAATAAACAAATGGAAAGGAACAGAACAAAACCTGACAAAGTCCAAGGATGTACCAGGGCTCTCCTTGTTATACAGATGTCTTTTTTAATCCCCAGATCATAGCAAGGAGGGAATTTGTCCAACAAATTAAAATGTCATATTCCATATTCATGAGGTCACAATCAAACAGAAGAAAATCTAGGCAGATTCCCAGTCAATACATCAGCATCTTTCATAGAAACATCACAGTGGTTAAATGCCTGTACTGCAGCCACTCACTCACAACCAATGGCAGGGCATTGCACTGGATAGCCCTTGTCGTCTCTTCCAACTCTATGATTCTATGATGTTCTTTCCTCCAATTTTCATGTTTCCTTCCTCCAAGACTAATCCCGCTTTCTGTATGGTATCCTTAGTGTGTAAATTGCAGCCTTGCTTGACTTCTTTTGCAATGTCAAACTTTCTTTATATTTAAACTTTACATTGACCTCTTGTTCTCAGCTATGCACCACAAAAATTAAAAAAATGTGATACACCCATTTGCCTAAGAGCAATCCATCTTTTTCATGAGCTCCACAGTCAAAGGATATGTTGACATAATCAAAGGCCACACAATCAAAGAATATAGTCTATAAAATCTAGACTAATTTTCTTCTGAAATTCTTTGATATGCTCTATTACCCAAAATATATTTGCAATAAACATTGGGGCTTCACTATCTGTGGGCTTGCAATCCATGGATTTAAGCATTTGAGGAAGGCAAACCTGGTTGTCCTCAATGGTAGCATGTATTTGTGGCTGCACTAGCATCTTCATGCATGCTGCACCAATGGTGGTGCAGGGGATGTGTGCATTCCACACCAGGTGACATCCTAAGGGTGGTGGTGATAGGACTACTCCCCAAACATGTTTATTTTTCCTTAGTAGAGAATAAAGCTGAGCTTTTAAAACACTAAAGAGATGGTGTGAGTGGGGTGAGGCTCAGTGGGAGGAAAAAGAAGAGGTCTAGGTTTTTTTTCATTCTTTTACATTTTTCTTTAAAAACATCACATTTTACCAAATTTTCATTTCAACCACAAAAAACTATGTAAATACACTAAGGCTGTGCATATGGTATTGTAAGTTAAAGGTATAGTTTCAATTTTGCTAGCTTTACATCACAGCTCTTGCAGTTACATTCAGTGATATACAGGATTTACAATTTATGAGTAACATTAGTACCAAAAACATGACTAAGGATTCTGTATGGTGTTACATGCTATGGGAGAAAGTCAATGGAGAGGGTGACACATCCAGAGTTATCACACTAGAAGATGATAGCAACCCTAGTCATGCCACTGCATTGCTGTCCTGGACTACAGCCAGCACAAGTCCAAACAAACACTGATAAGGATTGTTTAACAAAAAAAGGAGCTAAAAGTCAGGCTACAGACCTTTCAGTTAGTCCACAAGAAGCACAGCAATAACAAAGCCAAGGTCAGGATTCCAGAATCCACAGAAATCAGTTCAGTCCAAGGTCAGGGCAGCCAGAAGGTAACAAGAGTCCAGTCCGTTCTAAAGTCAAGGGTTCAAAGCAAACAAGGGTTCCAGGAAGCAAGGAGCCAGTGCTGACAGTAATCACACAGAAGGATACTGCAATAAACTCTGGCACCAAGTCAGCATCTCCCAGGTGGTTAAGTAGGAGACTCTCTTCTTGGTGCCAGCTGAGGCTTGTTTGCCAATTGTCTCTCAGCAATTCTCCTGGACCGACGCATGCAAGCACTCACAGCCCTGCGTTGTTTAAAGGAAGGCACCTCCAGGCTTGGCTCTTCCCCAGAGTCACCACTAGGCTGCTGAGCCTCAAGAGGAATCCCTCCAGTGCTAGGACCTGGCTGAGCTTCCTCCTCTGGGGGTGGGAGGACAGGGCTGGGATCTGGCAGGGCAGGATTAGGACCTGGTGGAGCCTCCATTTCCTCCTGCACTGGAGTAATCACATCCTCCTCGTCGTCCTCCAAGACCTGCTCTTGGCTGGCCATGACAATGGCACTGCAATTGGGGAAAATGGGACTTGAGGTCTCATATTATTTATATCTGCAGAGGGGTCTGGAACAGATCCCCCATAGATACAAAGGTCTGACTGTAATCCCCAGTGCCTTTACCTTTTCTGAAACCAACCTGGACATCTTGCATTTCCCATTCCATATACTGTAGGGTCAAAGTCCCCCCCCCCCTTTTTTTTTTTTTTTTTTTTTTTAGCATCACTTTGCTTGTACTGGAGATTAATTTAATGGCCAGGTGGTTATTGCAATCTATGGTGTCCCCTTTCTTGAGGACTGGAAAGTATATTGAGCATCTCCAGTCTGTGGGTCATTGCTTTACTTTCCATATTTGTTGGCAGATTTTAATTAGAATATGCATTGATTCTATATCTCTAGCTTGAAGCAGCTGTACTATATACCATCTGGTGATTTGTTTTTCCCAAGTGTCTTGTACATGGCTCCTAATTTATTTTCTAAAATTGTTGGATCATATTCAAACGGTTCTTCTTTGAATAACTCTGTCATCCTTTCATCTCTTTTATATAGTTATTCAGTGCATTGTTTCCACTGTATTTTTTATTTCTTCTTGATTATGTAGTGGGTTCTCCTGCTGGTCATAGAGCATCTTCAATTGTAGTTTAATTTTTCCTTTGAGTTCTCAGATCTTGTGGAAAAGTTCTTTTTGTTATCTTCTATTTCTCTGCATTGGCTATCACAGTAGTTCTCTTTGTCCCTGCACACAAGTTGCCAAACAGTTGTGTTCAGGATTCTGATCCTATTTCTGTGTCCTTTTACTTTTGCTTTTCATTTATCCTTGCCTACCCTCTTGTATTAAAAAAAAAAAAAAAGGTTCCCTAGAGTGCTGGTGGGAAACATGATTCAGTCTTGAAGTGTCACACTCAATATACACCTGTGGATCAAGCCATCATCTGGGTACGTAAAGCTACTTTTGTTGTTCCTTCAAGCTTTCTTCACTGTACAACTTTCACAGCTGTACATAGAAATTGGAAGTATGATGGCATGGACAATCCTAACATTAGTATTCAATGACATATCTTTAGAGTTTATCACATTGGCTTTGATCTCACAATAGATGCAGTTTGTTACTTTAATAAGGTGGATCATCCTATCTCAGTTTCTCATTACCAGGGAGTACACGGCCCATTTGCATCCTGGACTTCTGCTTCATCTTTTCAAGAATGGGAAAATCTCGGTCTTGAAAAGATGCAGGAAGAGCCAAGAGAAGCCTGGGTTGCAAACAGGCTGCGTACTCCCCAGCATTCTCAGCTTTGACAAATGGGCTACCACCCTACAGGCATTCAGTGCTTCATCAGAGCTTAATCAATGTAGCTATCAAATATGACATAGATGAAGAAATTCAACTGGACAGTTTCTTTGCACATTTGCAAAGAAATCAGACTTCATTAGACTTTATCATCAATTCACTTCATTGTAGTAGGATGATTTGTACAATATACATTAACATCCTAGTTACTGTTGTGTAGTTTACACACCTATTTTGCAAGTAGAAAAATACAGATTTGACTTCTTTTTGAAAGCTTCACAACATACTTGTTAATCGAAATGTATTAACTAGGGTTTATTTTTTTAATTACCTACAAAAAGTTTTTTTCTTACTATATTTTTTTTAATTGTAATTAATTAACAATTTTATAGTGACTAATGACAATGCTGATAACCAGTTTTTCCCTGGACCCCATGAAAAATGTCTTGATATATCCCTGGTGCTTTGGAAATTTAAATATCGGTCATATGATCATTCAACTCATATGAAATTGATGTCATCCACTTCAGCTGATGATATTCTTCACATCAGGTTCTCATACCAACACAAGCAGCAGAGGAGATGAATTTATGGCTGCATTTCTTACAGAAAAAGTGACCAATGCTTTGATGTTGATTAGTATACCACAATATAGATTCTTAATGCAGTAAGAGAGTTCAACAATGGGACTTCTCTCCTTCAACATACTGAGCAGATGAGTCTGAAAACATACAAGATCCCAATGTAATAAGCAGCATGCTACAGACTTGAGTTGAACTGTGAAACAGCCTGAAGATGGGGGTGTAATGAGTTTTTAAATACTGCCAGCTTGTATTTAAGATGTTAAGAAGTAAATATTTGTATTTACTTGTTAAGCTGGTACATAGTTTATTACAGAGTAGGCAGCAGAAAATTACTAACTTCCAATGTTTCGTACAGCTGCAAAGCATGCTAGTGTGAAACTGTAGCTTTTTTTTCAGTGTACCGAATTGTTGTTGTGGCGCTATAGTACTGAAGGCAGACAGTGAAATTAGCTTGATTTTTTTTTTAAAAAAAGGCTGTAATGTGCACTATTCATGCTTCACTGAAGAGCAAAGTGGAAAAAGCACTTAACAGAGGAACTAAGAGCAGTAAAGAATTGATACAAATGGACCACGTGAAACTTACTATTCCCAACACACAGGGGCTGTTAGACAGCTTTTGCTTTCAGGACAAATTCTAAAGACAGTAAGCATGATCAGTTTAGCTCCTCCCAGGATGAGGCACTTTAGACAAGTTCATAGAATCATAGAATAGAATCATAGAGTTGGAAGAGACCGCAAGGGCCATCTAGTCCAACCCCCTGCCATGCAGGAAATCCAGATCAAAGCATCCCTGACAGATGGCCATCCAGCCTCCGTTTGAAGACCTCCAAGGAGGGAGACTCCACTACACTCCAAGGGAGTGTGTTCCACTGTCGAACAGCCCTTACTGTCAGGAAATTCCTCCTAATGTTGAGGTGGAATCTCTTTTCCTGCAGCTTGCATCCATTGCTCCGGGTCCTAGTTTCTGGAGCAGCAGAAAACAAGCTTGCTCCCTCCTCAATATGACATCCCTTCAAATATTTAAACAGGGCTATCATATCACCTCTTAACCTTCTTTTCTCCAGGCTAAATATACCCAGCTCCCTAAGGCGTTCCTCATAGGGAATGGTTTCCAGACCTTTCACCATTTTAGTCGCCCTCCTTTGGACATGCTCCAGTTTCTCAATGTCCTTTTTCAATTGTGGCGCCCAGAACTGGACACAATATTCCAGGTGGGGCCTGACCAGAGCAGAATACAGTGACACTATTACTTCCCTTGATCTAGACACTATACTTCTATTGATGCAGCCTAAAATCGCATTGGCCTTGTTAGCTGCCGCATCGCACTGTTGACTCATGTTCAACTTGTGGTCTACTTGGACTCCTAGATCCCTTTCACATGTTGTCTCCTTAAGCCAGGTGTCCCCCATCCTATATCTGTGCATTTCATTTTTTCGCCCTAAGTGCAGTACCTTACATTTCTCCGTGTTGAATTTCATTCTGTTAGCTTTGGCCCAGCTTTCTAGTCTATTCAGGTCATTTTGAATTTTGATCCTGTCCTCTGGAGCATTAGCTTTTCCTCCTAATTTGGTGTCATCTGCAAATTTGATAAGTATTCCCCCAATTTTTTCCTCCAAGTCATTGATAAAGATGTTGAACAGTACTGGGCCCAGGACAGAGCCCTGTGGGACTCCACTGGTCACTTCTCTCCAGGATGAAAAGGTGCCATTGTTGAGCACCCTTTGGGTTCGTCCGGTCAACCAGTTACAAATCCACTTAACAGTTGCCTTGTCTAGCCCACATTTTACAAGCTTGTTTGCAAGAATGTCATGGGGAACTTTGTCAAAGGCCTTACTGAACTCAAGATATACTATATCCACAGCATTCCCTTCATCTACCAAGCTGGTAATTTTATCAAAGAAAGAGATTAGATTTGTCTGGCATGACTTGTTTCTCTGAAATCCATGTTGACTTTTTGTGATTATGGCATTGCCTTCTAGATGTTCACAGATTCTCTGTTTAATGATCTGCTCTAGAATCTTTCCTGGTATTGATGTCAGACTAACTGGACGATAATTGTTGGGATCCTCTTTCTTCCCCTTTTTGAAGATGGGGTCAACGTTTTGCAGGATTACTTTCATTACAGATAAATGTTTGGAAATGAGTGTGTGTGGGGCATTTATTTCAGTGCTCTGACACTTGCCACAACACTGTGGTTTGTGTTCTTGTCTAGTATAGGCAGAGCTCCTGGTACTGAAGCTGAAGCCATTCACATCCATCGTTACATAATCACACACTGCTCAGGTCTCTATGAACATTTAACTGTTCCCAGTTAAGTGTTTAAAACTTTTATTTCAGTCCCTTTTTTCTCCTTTATATCACTGCCAGTAGTGATAGGTGACAAGTATAACACTTGGCTTGGAATATGATGGATTGAAGCTTTGGAAGCGGACCTTTTTGGCCTGGACCAATTCAGAGGCAACTGGAAGGTTGAGGGTGGTGAGAAACTATGGCAGACAGTTCTACTGCCAGTCAAAGAGGAGAAGGTTACTTAGCATGTGATCTTGCCAATGGCTGGCTCTGTATAGAGCTGGATTTTTGTTGAATGCCTGCCTCTGAAGGGTCCTTGGAGTCAAAGCATTATGGGAGGGTTTGGAAAATTGCCCATGCCACTGCAGGTGTAGGACATTCTGGAGGGTGGCATATGGCAATCTCCTCTTCCTTGTTACTGACATATTCCACTGGCATCACCCTTGTATTTTCTCCCCCCCTCTTGCTCTTTGTCCAATTATTTAGGAGGGTGTGGATATGGCAAAAAGCCCCGAAGAAGGTCTAAGCTATGGAAACCCTTGAATGTCATACCTCCTGTTGGCTAGCTTTAGATTTTTTTTGGAAAAAAAATAGGTATGCTCTTTTTTCTTTATAAGAACTAGATAAAAACTACAGGCAGAATAGCCACTTAAGAAGGGATTTCTTCTAAATCACAAAAAAAGTGTAGGTATATTTGAGGTATATGCCTTTAAAATTAAACAAATGGAACTGCCAATAACTTTTAAATTACTTGGCATAACAGAAAGAAATTTTCTGGGATAGTTGCCGGTGGAAGAGAATCAAAGCTGATACATTTCAGGTGAATAGGTTAGGGATTTTTGTATAAGAGTCATCTTTTTGTTTGGAGAATATCCAACACACACACAGACACACACACACCACGTATCTATATTCATTTACATTCTTTGTGTATTGTTGTCCTAAATTGATAGTATACTGGTGGGCTCAAGTAACAAATCTGCAAATAAGTGAAAAAAAACTTTAGTGTTTTATGTGGAAAAGAAAATTTCACACATGAGTAGGAGAATGAGTAAGTCACTCCTCCCCTCTTTCTCTTTGGTGGTAGGGGGAAATATTTGTATGAAACCTGCAAATATTCTAGAGATGCGCACAATGGATGGGAAACACCATTGGGATGATTATCGAGTTACATTGCTTGAAAACAAATTTAAGACTACTTAAGTAGTGAAGTGTGGTGGCATTGGAAGAATGGCCTTCTCATGGTACTATCATTGCTTCATACCTTCTCATCCTTTTATGCCTTGTGTATAGTTCCACATAGCAATGCCAGTTTTGCTGTCTGTGTGTATTTAATAAAAGCATTATTATTCTTGGCTAGTTTCTGTCTTATTCTTCTCTTTCTATCTCCAGACAACAGAAAGGAAGAAAACGGAAACAATGAGTTTATCACATTCATGCTCCTTCCACCAAAATACACTGGATGCAGAACATCTGGCAAAAACATGCCTGAGGATCAGAAGATGGACCTATAATACCTACTGTTTACCTCCCTCGCTCTTGGAATTTAAACAGAAAGAAAACATTAGAGACCTTTTTTTTGCTTCCATATACCTTTCTTAAATGCTCAGGCCACACAAAACCTTGCTCAGGTTAGGTTCTGAAAACTTTGGAGGGAAGTCCAATTCAGGAAGTACCAGAATGAATCAGAGGTGGTCTTATTTAGCTTGGATTTTATCCAAATTCAAGGGACAGCTCTAGTAGGTTGGTATTAACTAAAGCAGGGAATTCAATCTCCTTACATTGTCAGGAAGTCTCAAATCATGAATGCCTAACTCATATTTCTTCAAGCAGGCTGGCCTCTCTGAAGGTTTCATGAGACATTTCTCCTGAGGGATGTTGCAGGTCTACAAACCATTGACACTAGGGCTCCACCTCTTCCACTACATTTTAACTTCTGCTTCTTTCAGATTGTATTGCTATACCTGGAAAGAGTGCCTGTCTTGCTCAGTCATGGCCCCTTACTTCCTCTTTTCTATCAGATATTCATAGACCCAATTTTCTATGGTTCTGCGCATATCCTTCCACTTTACTGGATAATTACCAGCTAGTTTCCATCATTCTTTTATTGACCAAGGTATCAGAGTGAGTGGTGGAACTCTGAGATCCACAGGGTTTGAAATGAAATGGATTCACTTTAGCCTGGTTTCAAGCCTAGTAATAGGACAGAGACAGCCTTGGTCATGTTGGTGGACAACTTACATTGCAAACTGAACAGGGGGGATGTGATGGTTCTGCTAGACCTCTTAGTGGCTTTCATTTTCATTGACCTATCATTCTGGGCTACCTTGCTGGGATGGAACTTGATGGCAATGTTTTACAGTTCCTTCTTGGAGGGTTGAACCCAGAAATTAGTGCTGGAAAACTTCTGTTCAACCCCCAGGGCATTGGCCTGGGGGATTCCATTGTTCTCAGTTCTGTTCCCTATCCTATTTAGAATCATCGACTGGGGAAAGACTTCAATATCCATGAAGTCCAACACCCTGCCATGCAGAATACATGCTATTTTACATATACTGAGAAAGGTTGTCTGGACTTTTGAAGTCAGTATGCCAATGACACCCAACTCTCTTATTCCTTTCCATCTCAACCCAGGGAAGCTGTTTCTGTCCTAAACCGCTGTCTGGCATCAGTAATGGACTAGATAATGGTGAATAGCAATAGCAATAGCATTTACATTTTTATACTGCTTAATAGTGAACTCAGAACTCTCTAAGTGGTTTACAATCTGTAAGCCAATTGCCCCCAACAAACTGGATACTCATTTTACTGACCTACAGCAGGATGAAAAGCTGAGTCGGCCTTGGAGCCCCTGGGATTTAATTCACAATGTTGTGGTTGCAGTACAGTGGGCCCTCCCCTTATGTGGGGATCCATTCCGAATCCTTCCGCATAAGGGGAAATCAGCGTATGCTGGAGCCCCATAGGAAGTAATGGGGCTTGTGTCTGCGGTATGTGGAGGCGTGCGCGTGCCATGGGTGCACGTCCATTAGTTCTTCCGGGGCGCGTGAGAGGCTCTTCTAGCGTGGCATTCAGCATATGCTGAAAACTGCTTATAGTGTGCCTGTGTAAAACGTGGGTGCACTGTACCAGCATTTAATCACTGTGCCACCAGGGCTCCTTGAAACTTAAGTAAGAGGAAGATGCTTCTAGTCAGTTGAAAGGCAAAGAATAGGGTTTTAGCCTGTGTTTGATTGGCTGTTTTCTCCCTGAAGACACAGGTCCATAGCTTGGATATACTCCTGGCTTCAACTTAGAGCCTGGGAGTGTATGTTTTGGCAGTGGCCAGGAGTGACTATGCACTAATAAAGTTTGTGCACCAGCTATGCCAATTCCTTCAGACATCAGACTTTGCTGTGGTGCCACATACCTTAATTAGATTCCATTTGGAATCCTTTGAAAGTATTTGGAAACTAGAGTTGATCCAAAGAGGTTCAGACAGATTGTTAATGGAGCCTGGCTAGAGGAAGCACAGCATACTATGGAATTTGTCACACAGGCCCTAAAACAGGCTTGTCACATTACAAAAGGGGGCGTGATGGGCTCAGGAGGCAGCATAAAATGCATCTTACCACACAGGAGAATGTTGCCACTGCCGGAGGACATTCCCATTGCACTCCACATCTGTCCCAGATGGAGCGATTTTTGAGAACACTTTTGAACAATTCTCAAAAACTGCCACCTCTGGGATGAATGTGGAACGCAATGGGAACATCCATCATCACCACCACTCTCCTGTGCGGTAAGATGCATTCTATGCCACCTCCCATCCCCATCATGCCCCTTTTGTAATGTGACAGGCCCATTCTAGGGCCTCTGAGATAAACTCCCTTGTTTCAAGAGCTCCACTGGCCACAGATCCATTTTCTGGTACAATTAAAAGTGCTGGGTATGACCTTTAGGAGGAGCCAGTGTGGTATAGAGTTTGAGTGCTGGATATGACTTTGGAGACATGGCTTTGATTCCCAGTTTGACCCTGAAACCCATTGTGTGACCTTGGACAAGTCACACACTCTCAGCTTCAGGGGAAGGCAATGGCAAACCTATTCTAAATCTTGTAAAGAAAACCCCATGATAGGTTTGCCTTAGTGTTGCTATAAATTAGAAATGACTTGAAAGCACACAACAACAAAACAAAACATGATACAGTATCTAAAGATCTATGTGACTCAGGTCCAGGTTATTTTAAGGACTGTGCTCTTCTAATGAAACTGCCTATTTGTTGAGATCTTCTCTCTGTCTCTTCAGCCTCACAAATACATCTGGTGGGAATGAGGAGAGAGGTGTTTCTCTGTGGCTGCTTCAAGACTCAGAAACTCCCTTCCCAAAGAAACTACACTGGCACCCTCCTTACTATCTTTCTGCAGGCAAGTGAAACCCTTTTTGTTCCATCAGGTTTTTCAGAATGTATATTTTTAAGGACAAATAGGTCTTGTATAACATGATGGATTTTTATTTGCTGTTGTTGCTTTTAAAATATGGTTTGTGTTTTTAAATAGTTATAATTTTTGGAAGTGTAATTACCTTTTAACTTTTATACTTTGCAGATTTTAACTACAGTATGTTTATTTCAGCTGTTGGAAGTCCCATTGAGTCCAAAACTGGGAAAAAGGTGGGATATAAATACACTACTACTACTACTACTACCACCATAGCCACATTTCACAGCTTAGCACTTTGATACCAATTTAATTGCCATGAAGGTATCAATGGGATTTATAGTTTAGTGACAATTCTCTGCCAGAGAGTGCTAACACTAGTTTATGGGTGTGAACTAGAGATTTTTGAGTACGTCACCAGACCAGAAATCCCAGAATTCTATGAGATGAAGTCATAGCAGTTAAAATGGTATCAAACTAATATAATTATGCAGTGTGGATACACCCCAGCTTACTTATTTGTCCTGATACATTCATTATCTGTCTCATACATGTAATGCAGCATGGCACAACATTACAAGCTCTAACATTTCCAAGAAATATCAAAGCATTTTAGTATTTCTCCATTCTCTGAATTTTGAGGTATAAGCCTGAAGCTTAATTGAGCTGCTTTATTAGTTGAGCATTCTTTCTATAACACATTAGGGACTATCAAGCTAATGACAGCAGCTCCCATCTCAATTTACCCTAATAAACAAGATTAATTTGTATGCTGATTAATTTCCTCAGTTGGTCATCTTCTCAATCTTTGCTGAAAATCTAATTTGTTTACAATAAATTTTGTTTAACCTTTCTCCAGAAATTTGCAAGTGAGATGAATTTGTTATTTGCTTACATCACAACCCTCATTCACAATTGGTATATTACTAGAATGAGTTCTAATTCTGAAATGTGTCTTTTAATAGAAACAGAGTATGCTCAACTCTTCACAAGAATGGAACAAAACTCAAACATTATTACATATGCAAATACTTTAAGTACTAGAGTTTAAAATCTGCATATGCAAACATTCCTTCATAACAATTTCACTCAGATTAAGACAGAAGAACAATACAATATGGATTATGAATAGGTTGATCTGCACTGGGCTGGCATAACTAGACAGTTATTCTAAGAGCAGAATCTCAAGAATATATAGTTTGTTGTGGGATGAACTGGAAAAAAGTCTTTAGAGAGAGGTTTTGTTGTTTTCATGTGTTAAACTGATAGTGTATCACATCCAACCTGTAGATATTGGAACAATTTCAGGATAATTGCAATATTCAGGGCTGGAAGCTAAGGGATGATATGCTCACCACTTACTTGAAAGACATAATGAAATAATACTTTTAGCAGTCACCATGTAGTAAGAGCTGTAAATATTAATGTGATTCTGTCCTTAGAAACTTTCAGACATTTTGGTGCTGCCCATACAGTCATATCTATTTATACCATCAGAAGTACTGGTACCATATTTAGACTTCCCTGGAAATAATTTCATACCAGACTGGCCTCCTCTAGATGGAGTGGGAAAATGTGACCATCTGCTTAAACTACTACATTCCAGAAACAGAGATGTCACTTAGATTTTTACATGTGTATGCCAGGAAATTGCCTCAAAGTATTTTTCTTAAGATAAGGAAACATATTCGTAATAGCTTGCTTGAGCCTATGAAGTCTTAAGCATGAGATATTTCATGAGAAAAATGTAAATATTTTGGCTAGCTGCGCCATTATTTTTAGAGTGTCTTGCAGATAAAACATGAGTGGAATGGGAAAATACTCTGGCTTAAGAAGCAGGAAAAATTATTGATTCTTTCAATGGATACATGGAAGAGAATCTGAGATGCACGGAAGGAAAATAGCATATTTCAATCTGAAATGTTCTAAACAACTGTGCTCAATTATCATTATGTTTGTATACTGAATCATAAGAGTTCAAGGAGAACCGATCAGTACTCTAAAGATTCTGAATTAACCTGTTTCCAGGAAACCCACTGAATTAGGGTCTGATCTAAAAATACATTTGGCAACGTTCTTTCATTGCTAAACTGTTTTATAAGGCTCTCCTATCAGTATCCTGTTCTTCATTTGAAACTAATTTCTTCTTATTCTCTCTATTATAGTTAAGGATGAATAATTTATCTTTCTTGTTGCAGCAATGCCCTGGTATGCTTTTCATCAGATCTGTCTGGTAAGGAAGTCTTGGCATTTTCTCTTAGGTTTGGCTTGGCAACCATTTCCTAAGTCTTCAGTCTTTCTAGAGAACCTCAGACAGAACAGCAAATAGTGACTCCCTACCCATTTTAGCTTGAGCATAAATACCAGTTAATTTGGTACAGGAGAAAAGAAATCCTACAAATGGTTCCACAAATATCTGGAGATTATCGCATGGCATTTTCCACCTAATCCGGGCATGGGCTGCACATGGGCTGGGCACAGGCTTGAACGGGTGTTATTTTGTTATTGTGTTATTGCATACAAAAATGTCACTGGTCCCACTGGGCAACTACTACCCATCTCTCACCCATGCTTAGCCAGCCAATTGTGAAGAAAGGAAAGCTTCTCTCTTTCAAAATTGGCTGGCTAAGTGCAGCTGGGAGATGGGTGGTAGTTGCCTGGTGGCATCGGCGGCATTTTTGGCATTTGTAATTTTTCTTCTTCTCAATGAGGTAGGATATCTCAACATATCACAAAAAAATCAGTTTCATGGTCATTCATGAAGATGTCATTTGTGCCAAAATGTGTGTGGTTTTTCATCTTTTTATGTGCAAGAATTGTGCAAAATTTCCCCCTTCCAAATCAGTTGACATCTTGTTAGTGACATACATTGGTGTAATGACAGTGTATGTCTTTTTATGATCATTGTGGAGTATGAAATTCACAGCCCCTCTTTCCAAATGACCGCTCACACCTCAAGACAGCTGCTTTAAAAAAAAAAAAAGAGGTTCTGGAAGGCAATGGGAACGGGGAGCAAAAAAGTCCGCTTCAAATTACAACCAAGAAAATTTCAATGGGAACGAGAACATGGGTCAAAAAACCCCGAGTCTGTTTGCCTCCTTTCTTAATGAGAACAAGGGAGGAGATTCGAATACGACTCGGAAAAAAATCTGAATCAGAATTGCGGCAATATAAGCTGCTTTTTTGCCCAGTGGGAATGGGGCCTGTGAGAACCTTGTGTCCCACTACATCCATATAGCCAGTTGTGCAATGATAACATCATTCTCCAGAACCTCCAGAGAAGTCCTTAATGATTCTTTCATTGTTTTTCTCTGGCTATAGGGACCTAGCTGGATGCTTCTCAGCTGCACCCCATCATCATCTGACCATTACATGCCTGTACTGAGGGGATACAAGAGAAACATGAATCCTGCAAAAGAGGAGATGAGAAAGAGACTGGATTTCTACTTGCATGACAGTAAGAAAACTTATGAATATTTTTACACACCAATATTATCAGTTTAAGTGTATTCCCACTGAGCGATGGAATATAAAAATTGTAATTTTCTAAGTTAATATGGCATTACCAAAATGATACACACCTGGGTTCCTTTAAAATACTAAGGAATGTGAAAAATATTGTGGAATATTTCTGGTTGCCTGTACTCTTAAGCAGTCTTCATAATTAAGATGATTGGATTTGTCTTGTTTTTCCTACTTCCTACTTTATTGTAAAATGGAAAGAAAGCTTAATTAACAATCATACAAAAATATACACACCTAAAATCAATGTTAATAGCTGTGAACTGCAGCAGAAGGTAATGGTGCCTGTGTAGTCCTTTCACACTACACAGTTACAATACTTTGATTAAATTTTAACTACCATGACAACATCCTTTGAAATCATGGGATTTGCAGTTTAGGGAGAGGAGCCAGTTTGATTTAGTGGTTTAAGCATTGGACTATGATTCTGTAGATCTGAGTTTGATTCTCTGCTTGACTATGGAAATGCACAGAATGACCTTAGGCAAGTCACAGACACTTAGTCCCAGAAAACCCCATGACAGGTTCACCTTAGGGTCACCATAAGTCAGAAACGTCTTGAAGGCACACAATAGAACTCATTTAGAATTATCAGCCAGAGAGTTCAAATACCTTACCAACTACAAACCCCAGGTTTGTCTGATACACAACTCCAAGGACTCCATTGAAAGTAATCATAGCAGTTAAAGTGGGATCATTGCACTATACTGGTGTTGTGTGAAAGTTCCTTGGTATTTGTGAGTATGGCTATCCAGCAGTTCTCTGTTATTTTAGGCCTCCCACAAATACAGCATTCAACCAGAAGTAATGGAAGATTCCTTGGAAATATCAGGTCTTTTTATTCCCAGGGTGTACCACCATATTCTACACATTTTTTTATTTCTTTCATAGTCATGGATATCAGTTTTACCAAAGTCAGAAAAACTCCTTAGGCTATAGCCCAGCATACAAAATTATACAAGTAAACACATTTTCTGTTCATCTGTACTATGGCCCATTTTCAGTCAAGCAGTTAAGTATGTGCTTAATTTTAATTTTGGACTTCGACGACAAGCTATGTCTATATTTGAATTTTTCCGCATTGCAGGTGTTGCATTGCAACCTTTCATAATTGCTCCATAATGCAAACATCTTTATATGGAATTTAAATGTCAGCTCTGAGTAAACAGTGAAAAATATTTTCCCACGCATTTATTTTTGAACATGAAATTGGTTTTTTACTCTGACCAGGTTTACAGCCTATGCATGTTAGTCTTCTAAATGCAGCAGGCAAGGGAAAGCTACCAAAATTCAATTAGACATTTTCTTCTTTTTTTTGAGACATTTTCTTCTACAGTACTTGCCATGAGAGAGTGAGATAGAGAATCTCCCTAGGTGGGTGGGGGAACTACCCATTTTATTGTCCATATCAGCATATGGATTACATGCAGCATATATTCAGCCTTGTTACAATGTAATACAGATAAATTCACTCTGATTTTCTGTGTAAGACATGAATACCTGACTATTGGATCACCACTGGACCAACACACATAATTCTGACCACAGAACAAGACAAATAAATCAGAAATTCCTTAGGCTTATATAATGGTAGCAGTACAAATATAATTTACTTAAAATAATTAAACCATTTATAAAGTTAAAAACATTAAGTATTAAAAACACAAACCTTAAAAGCAGCACCCAGTATTACAAGCTCACCTTAGTCAGTTTCCAAAAGTCTAATGGTATAAACACTTGTTGACAGAAGAAGAGCAAGGATGGGGCCGTCTTGGCCTCTTGAGGGAGGGAGTTTCAAAGTCTGGGAGCTGCCACCAAGAAGGCCATCTCCCTCATTCCCACCAAACTAGCCTGGGAAGGTTGTGGGACAGAGAGAGGGGTCTGAGAGCTCAAATGGTCTGACAGATCTAAGTGTGTCATAAAGGAAGATATGATCCATCAAATTGCTTGCCTCCAGCTGTAAAACAAATATCTTTCCTTCACCACACATCTCCATCATGATGATCTGGTTGGAGGAAAATGAATCCTTCCTGACAGTGCTTATGGCAAACAGTCAGAACATGAATTAATCAATTCCATCTACTGCATTATGAAAACCTCAATATCCCTGAGATACATGCTAACACTACTCAACATCCCACTGTTATGATAAAACATGAGAACCCAGCATTGACCTCATAGCTTTTGGAACTGTTGTCAAAATTCTTGGAGAGGAGGCTAGCTCAGTATAGAAAACTCTGGCTGAGATTTTGTTCCATGCTGTCCTAGGATAAAGTTTTGCTAGAGTATTTCTACTCTCGAGGCAATGCTGTTTTACTGTGGCTGTTTTAGTGTTTTACTGTACCAAGGTCCATCATGGACACATCCCTATGATCAATTAGTGGTGGGGATGGAGTGGAGTGCTCCCAGGACCAACATAATCTAACTACAGTTTCATGGCCAAGAAAGAAATGTCACCCTCCCAAACTTCCAGCATTTTTGGTAAAGGACCAAGAAGGAAATACCTCTTACTTTTTCCTAAGCCATTCCTCATAGGGCATGGTTTCTAGATCTTTAACCATTTTGGTTGCCCTCCTCTGAACATGCTCCAGCTTGTCAACATACTTTTTGAATTGTCGTGCCCAGAACTCAATGCAGTATTCCAAGTGAAGCCTTACCAAAGCAGAATTGAAAGATTTTTAATATCAGTCACTTCATAAAATGACCAGCAAACAACACTCCAGAACCAGCTAGGCTGCAAATGGCAGGACCTTATGGGTCCTGAGATCATGGCACCAGTATGATTTTTCAGCAGGGATAAGCCACCCACAATGCCTGTCTGTGAGGAAACACCATTAAGAGTTAGGTGTTGGGGCACCAGAGAGCCAGATATGTAGCAGTGATTGGATGGGATGGCAAGACCAACAACAGGGGCTGACAGAGGCACTTTTTCTCACCTCAGGTGCAGAAGAAGCTTTGAATACTGTTGCAATTGGATTGGTTTTGATTTATACCTACATTTGGCTAAAATGAAGAGAGATGAATAGTGGGATAGGATAAAAAGAACTTGAGGCTCTAAAGTACTGAAGAATCCCAGCATATATTTCAAAAGAAAAATGTTAAGAGAAAGAAATACAGATTAAACAGAAAAGAAATGTACATATATGATACTAGGAATTTAGAGATAAAAGACATAGTTACTTTCTCTCCTCCCACCCCATAGAACAGGCAAGAGAAATAATTCACCCTAGCATCTTACAAGATAATGTTACCTTTGTAACATATGTATATTCAGAAATAGCAGTCTATGTTGGTTTTTCCTCTGAATTGTTTTGTTTGCTTTTCATGTACTGCTTGCTAATCTGACCAGCTCTCTCATAATCACAACTGTAAAATAATCCTATCATGAACAAAATTGATTTTCTCTTACAAGGACTTTTGTCAAGCATATTCAACAAATTAACCTTCATACAACCCCCCTACTTTGACTTTTGTGTACATAATTCTCAGTGTGAGTAACTTCATTCTCTCCCCCTAATACCTGTCACATTATAACAAGTGCAGAATGAGAACTACTAGATTCACATTTGCTTGACCTCTATCTGTATTTACATTCTTCAGATGGCTCCACACCACTTCCTGAAGTTGGAATTTTTTTGGGGGGAAATGGCTGTCAGTCAGTTACAGGATACACAGGAGGAAGGAGTCCTGTGGTACATTTAAGACTAACCAATTGATAAGCTTTTCAATTGATAAGCTTTCCAATTGATAAGCTTTCCAGGACTCTGGAAAACTGCTGTGGACTGGAGTCCATGAAAGCTTATGCTGAGGTAACCTGGTTAGCCTTGAAGCTGTCAAAAGACCCCTTCCTTCTTTTCCCACTAAAGTTACACAGTTTCTTTAAGCTTTAACAGAAATATATAAAAAAAGACTTTGCACCTCAGGCATGTATAAATCAGTATTTTCGAAGTGTCTTTGTGTATTATCTGTTTATTAAATATGCATGTCATCAAATTGGCAAATGCACTTCATTTGGTTTTAAATGATAAAAATTGAAAACAGTCAAATAACAGGCTAAACAATCCAATACATAAGACGAGAAAATATTTTTGGTTATCTTGGTATGCCTTACTTTTCTTTATTCTCTCTCTCTCTGTGTGTGTGTGTGTGTGTGTATGTGTGTGTGTATGTATATATATATGTGTGTGTGTGTGTTGGGGCATAGAGAGACATGCTGTGTCCACTATGACCACATGCAGAGTTGATCCACGCAGGCAAGACACCACGAGAAGACTCTTGGAGAGACGTCTGCAAAGGATTCAGGCTGAGAAGGAAAAATTCCTCCCACGCAGGCTGACCAGTCTTGAGCTCCCAGCTTGAAGAAATAAAGACTGCTGGACAGCAAGGCTCTCACTTCAACAACGAGGGCTTTAATCACTTCTTGCAAGCTATTTACAAGATTTCACAGAGTACCAGACAACCGTCTTGGATACTCACAACTCTATATACAAACAAAGTGCTTCGCCAGTCATTGACCACAACAACCCAACAATGGAGATAGTCACCTTCTCCCTTATATAGGTGATCTTCTTTGAAGTCATGTGGTGTCTTGCCACCAATGAAATCTTGCTGGTTTCATCCCCAGTGCAGGTTGCATCATCCTGTATCCCATGATGCATCTCTTTACTGACTTCATCTACTGTGCATGTTGCATCAGATGTCCCATGTTGCACAGCTTACAAATGCTGACTCACATACCTACCACTTGAACTGTAGTAACCTCTGCTCCAGTTCCACCTAGTGGCCACATCCATGTCATTTCCAGGCCAAGTGTGCCACATGGTCCTGACTATATATATATATATATATATATATATATATATATAAAATTTGAAAATAAAATTATAACAGTGCAAAATCCATGTTTGTTTATATTACTAATTACAATATGTCATCTCTTTGCAAGACTTCCAAATCATACATCCAGACACATAGGCTAGATCCTTTTTGTTTTGTTGATTTCTCTTGTTTAATTTATAACTTTTCTTTCAATATCCTATTTGATTTTTACACTGTTAAATTAAAATAATTCCTGCAATCTCCTTCATTACAATGTACATATAAGGTAAATAAACTTTTTCCCATAATCCTTGTGTCAGTTTTCATTGTGTTTGTCTGTACTGTATTATGTTATACTGCATTTTACTGTCTTACCATTCTGTTGAGTCACTAGTATCTTAGTAAACCTCTATTAATTCTGAGAGTTGTATTTATCCCCCACATTCCCTCCCAATGTTCAAGAACTGGTAGCTAATCTCTTTCTACCTTGCACATTAGAAGTACCTCTACTAATAGATGACTGGCTACTGAAAATTAGTGAAGTGAAAGAAATTGATAGGCCAACCATTCTGGTGAATCTTGGTGTGCTTTTCATACAGTACTGATAGCATGATCTAATAATGTCACCATAACCCTATTGTCCAGTTATGCTGGAGAAAGAGCCAAAGATACTGAAGAAGTCTCCAGGGCTGGTGGAACCAGAAGACAGATTGATAGCAGGGATGCCATGCTAGCATAAAACCAGAGATACATTAATATATTTTTTTCTGCCATTAAATTGATGTTGATACAACATGGCTGGATTGGGGGACAAAAGTGGGTGTCATCAAGGTGTATGTCTCCGCAGAGGGCTAAAATTTGGTTAAGATCCTGCCTTTCCTTAGAACCCAGTCCCACATTTGGTGATAGCTTGGTGTTGCCACAGAAGAAAAGATGATGTAAGTCAAAACTTAATGGAGAAATCCCACTCTATTTTCCTCCCTTCTTGCTGCTCTACCTAGCAGGATCCAGCTAAAGACATTTTGTGTCCATGAGGTCCATCCCTCATTCCATATTTAGAGGCTGGCTGAACTGGCAGTTGGATCTGAATTTGACACTAGATTAGATTACTGCAGTCTGTGTGGATATGTAAAATGACTCAGAAGCAGCAGGTAGTGAAACAAGCAGCACCAAGACTGCCAAGGAAAAGTTCTTGTGGCATCTGGTTAAGGAAATTGTACTGGCTGCCAATAGGCTTCTGCTCTGATTCAAGATATTGGTTGTGACATTTAAAGCCTTAAATGGTCTGGGATCTTGATACTTGATACTTGAGAGTGCCTCTCCTTATAATTGCCTTTCTGAGGTCTGATAGAGGGGCCCTTCTTTGTGTCCCACCAATAGGGTCAATGCACAGTGTGGAGAAATGGGAGGATCTCCTCTGCTGTGGTACTCTAGCTGTGGTGTAATTCCCTCCCCTCAGAGCCCCAATTGGCCTCATTCTACCTTGTCTACTGAAGTCCTAGCTCTGCTGCTAGGATCTCTGAGCACAATATATGGATGCTAGCAGCCTTGTAAGGATAATTGCTCAAATTTTGGGGAATATTAATTAGCTGAACATACTAATTTCGGGCTCCTTACAAGTACTCTTTTTGGACCAAATCCAAGTAGTGTGTACCAAGGCGCCAGGACTTCCAGGAACTGACACAAAGGCAAAGTCTTTGAATTTTAAGCTAGTTTATTGATGCACAGGGGGAACACAAACATTCACTCATGAAATCACTCAAGGCTAATAGAAGAAAGGGAGGAAAAGTGGAGAAAGAACACAAGGCCTTCTAATAGTAGATACTCGCCTGGGATGGTTTCCCTCGGAATCAAGATAGATGCAGCAACACAATGAAGGGAAATGGGGAAAGGGCTGCGTGGAACCACGCCAGGAGAAGCAGACTGACAGAGTACCTGTCTGTCGCCAACATGGAACTCATAACAAAAGAAAAACTGAACCTTAAATAGGTTCCTAGTCACGTACTCAGAGGAGGTTGTTGTTCTACATCAAAGCAAAACCAAATTTGCACATCACTTGATCTTATAGGCATCCTCTGCCATGGGAAAAATATTGATACCAGAATGGCTTGTATCTGTGAAACATCCTCTAGTCATAATTCTATCTCATAGGTATGAAGGAATCTTCCCATTTGCCTACGTGGTCTCTTCACTTTCAGGTTACGACAGCTGAGGGGCATCTCCCATAATGCCTTTCCATTAGGATCATAAGAAGACATACCTTTACCTTATAGATGCAGGACTTGCTTAGAGGCCTTTATGATCAAGCAAACCCAGGGAAGAAGGGGCACCTGATTACCTCTGCAGATGCATTTTGGGATAGGGATTTGTGGGGGTATTTTTTATACAATTCCAGACTTGATAACAGCCTGGAGATATAGCAAGATCATAGGACTTTATCATAACCTACCAGGTGATTGTTCACTACACATTTTTTGCAGATTGCTGGTAAATAATCCCAGAACTGGAGCCAGTGGCTAGAAGCGTGCTGAAATACCAACGGAACTTTTCTTTGGATATATACAGAACAATTTTAATTCAATAACACATTTAGAGTGCTTCCTTTCCAAAGTTATTCAAATGTGTGCATGTTGTGTGATGGATATGACAAATTGTGCCAGTTACAGGACCCCTTCACTCAATCATCTGTCTGCTTTATCACACTAGTGGGCAAACGGGATTTAAACGAGAGTTAAACTAGAGAAAACCAGGAAACATTGTGTGATAAACTTCAGGCATTTCTTGGTTTTTTTTCTAGTTTAATTCTTGTTTAAATCCTGTTTGTCCACTAGTGTGATAAAGCAGTGTGTTGCAGTGTAGCATCTTTCTGAAATAACTGGCTACTAGTACACATAAACATGCAAAATACATATGAGTAGACTTGCAACTCCTGTGCATACACTGAACTGAGTCATACTGGTTACTGTCAACTGGAACATTGGCATTAGATCAATTGTTGACTGGTGAGTCAAAACATAGGCAGATTGTGTAATGTGCAGGGGATCTATTCTAGCTGGGACTAACAATGGAGTGTGTGCCTCTATTATACACTGACAGTGTAGCAATACATTCTTGGGGGAAAGCAACAATGAATGAGACATCCTCAGCAAGAACTCAAGAAAATATCAAAAGTAAAGGGATAAAATGATGCCATATTTGGTACAACATTTGCATATAGAACAAGGCAAAAAAAGAAAAGGGGAGGGGAGGCAGTGACATACTTCAAAATACACTATTACTATCACCACAGTCAATTTTCATGATGTACATGGAAACAAAAGGTATCAATGGTGGGTTACAGACCTCCATTTGGGACGTCCTTAGGACGTCCCAGTTTAAAAAGGGGGTGTCTCTTCTAGACGCCCCTACTCCTGTTACGGACTCTGTCTGTAACAAATGCTGGCGGCCGATCCACATGGCCGCCGCCATTTTGACTTCTTGGACACTTATCGTCCAGACGTGTTGCGGCGGAAGTGACGCTGTGAAAGCGCATCTTGCGCTTTGCGGCGCCACTTCCGGGGCCCAGGAAGGAGCGCGATTTCTGCGCTCCTTCCTCGCAGCATCCGGGAGTCTCACGGTTTAGAAGCTGCGGCTCCCGGATGCTGCAAGCGGCGGCGGAGCCAGACTGCTGCTTTTCGGCGGTCTATAACCTGCCATCGTTTAATTTACAGCACTTCATAAGTAAAGGTTAATAATAATAATAATAACTTGAGATGATCTAAATGTATGAACCTGAACACAATTTGGCAGAATGAGTAACATCATAGCCTTTCTTTGAAATGGCTGACACATATTAAAATAGATTGTAAGGAAAGCAGGGATGATGTACTGGAGATGTTTTTCTTTATGAAAGCAAAGTTAAAAGGGAAAATTAAGGAAAAGGTATTAATTTTGGGATGTGAGCCAATGGATCTGATTTCCAAAGAATAGATCCAACGTAACAGAGAAATAGTCAAAATTACTATGATTCGCTATAAAAAATATCAGGGCTTTTCAGCAGGACTGCTGATAAGAGTACATCTGAAAGTGAGAATTAATGTCAAACCAAACGTTTTACAAAAGTACTATCTTTAAGGTGATATTTCAGTGATTGTTTTCCAGCTCAATATTACTCTACCTCTGAATTAATCAAGGCTGCATCTACACTGCAGAATTAATGCAGTTTGACACTGCTTTAATTGCCATGGCTCTATGCTATGGAATTCTGGGATTTGTAGTTTTGTCAGATATTTAACTTTCTTTGACAGAGAGCTCTCTTGCCAGAACAAATTACAAATCCCAGGATTAATTGGATGGAGTAATGACAGTTAAACCAGTGTCAAACTCCATCAATTCTGCAGTGTGATAGCAGCCAAGTTCATTTGAGGATAGCTGGCATCCTGTTAGTGATGTATGTAGATCTAAATCCAATTTATACGAGCATAAACAATTTTTTTTGGTCATTGCAGATGTTGGAATTCTCTACCAATCTTGTGCAATGACCAAACTCCTCTGCAACCCCCACCTTTTCACCACTGGTACTCCCTGTGCCAGTTTACTGGCTGGTAAAGAATGAGACAGCAGCAGAAAAACATCCAGCTTTGTTCCTATACCTGTATAGCACTGACATTATCCTCCAGGACATCAGGAGAACCCCTGGGAGATCTCAGAGCATGCCTCATTGCTGTGCATCCAGGTATAGAAATGCAGCCAGGCACTTTTTTGCTGCTCTCCCACTCTTCACTTGCCAGTAAATTGGGGGCTACAACCACTGAAAAGTGGATTTGGGGGCTGTGACAAAGGAAATGTTTTATAGTTGCACCTGGATGCAACTTTATGTTTCCTAATCCAGTATCTTGGCCAGTATAATCAACATATGCAAATCTAATTGGCTAGGTAGCCTTGTGACATCATGCCATTCACTATGCAAACTTTGATTGGTTGAGACTGAAAATGCAGAAAATCCATAATAAAAAGAAACAGATTTTTTTAAAAAAAATGACACCAAAGCTTGATTCGGAGGAAATGACAGTGAGCAAAACTGCAAAAACTGAATTTTATTATGTTAAACGATTTTTGTTTTGTTATGTTATATTTTGGAAATATTTCTGCTCTCTCCCCTCTAACTACCACTTCTGATCAAAAATTCCAAATACATTTATTGCAGCAATGAAATTAGTGCATCAAGAGCAGATTGAATGCAATTAGTGCTGGTTGGGCAAAACATGGAAAGAGGTAAGGAAGAACTAAATACATCTGACTAGGCAGGTGTGAAAAGCCCCAAGGAAACATCCACAGCAACGTCAAGGAAATTGTGATTTTAGTACATTAACCTTGTGTAAAACTTCACTTTAATCTTTGTCAATTACTAAATAATGAATACGTCTTGAGTAAAAACCGCCTACCTTCTATTAGGCAATGACTGGATGCCCTAGAGAGCTGTACATTTGTTTGATAGGAGGGAATGCTCTTTGCTTCTTAGCCTAGTGCAATAGCAAACATACACACATACACACACTCTACATAGAAGTTAAAGAGTCCTGCACATTACTAAATAAATTGCAGAAAGTTTGTGATCTTTCCCATAATGGTGATGAATTTGACATGGTGGAGATTTCATTAAGAATCAAAGCATATGCATCACAGACTTTTGAGCCAACAATGGAAGTGCACAATTGCATTCCCAAGGTGCAGTGACTAATACTTTCAGTGGGGTCTCAGCATTCCCTTTATAGATCAGGTGCTAATATACACTGACATTCCAACTCACAGCATAGAAAATTAATACAATTGTGGTGGGCGATGCAAAGTACCATTCTCTAGATGCAAATGTACTAATAGAGGAAGGGCAACATATTTGGAAGACTTATCATATTCAGTTTTAAACCACCACCACCACCTCTTAATGCTAAAACTTACTACATGCAAAAAAGTTCATGAAGGATGGGGGTATCACTTTGTTGTTATTTTTTAGAGTCATTTATTTAAAGGTAGAACTTGATGGGAAGAGATTATATTGTTAAAAAAAAGACCTTGATTCTAGTTGTTTACATGAACAGGCTGCTTTAGTCAGTCATACTAAAATTAGTATGCTGGACTTTCTCTCCTATATCTCTAGGTTAGAGGGCTTTTGCTACTCTTTCTCATCCTATTTCCCCAAATCAATTTCCATTAACAAGATATATTGCATGTTCATCCTTTGAATCGACTAATGTAAGTGAGCATTTCTTTTCTGAGTGAGGTGGCAACCTCCCTCCCTTCATTGTACTGTATACATATTTTAATCTGAATTATAATATTCTTTTTATTAAGAATACATTTCTTCTGGATATTAATGGTGCACACATATGGAAGCATCTGGTGTGCATATGTGTGTTTCTATAGGCACTGGGTTGCTATATTGCCTGGTTATTACCAAAGTGGCCAAGTTTTGCCCAAATTCTGGACTTCATACCCATTTCTAGTATCAGCCAGCATGAAACCCACCCCTACTGATACTGTAAGGGCCCGTCCTGTTAACATCAGAAGAATCCACCCCATGGTTTCAGTTTTTGGCCGTGAATATTTCTGGGAGTGGGATGTAGCTGACCTGAAACTGACACAATGTGGATATTATAGATTTTGTGATAGAGAAATGCATTTATGTCAAAGCATTTGAATACCTTTTGCACCCCACATAAAACATGTAATAACACAGAGAAGCTTTCCAGATTGCTTATTTTCAACATACAGTTGGACCTCCATAGCCATGGATTGTTCAAGAGCCCAAATGCTTTTGAATGCAATAGCCAATGTAACTTTCCATTATGCCTTTATATGTCACTAACTGGATGCCTAATGTGTGTGAGAAAGACTAATGTATCGGATTTGGTTGTAAAGAGCACTGCTGACAAATGTTAAGAAGTCATTTTACATTGGGTTTCCCCATACATAAGTTCATAAAGCAGCATTACTTAAAAAAAATTATGGAATTCCCAATTGGTCTCTTTTTGCTAAAAGACAAAAGCCTTTTAAATTAAATGGGTATTTCATGGTTCAATGTTTGTTTGGTGGGATTATTTTATCATTGTGGGTGTGCTGTATTTTTTTTTTTACCTTTACTGTTCTTTTTAAATGATTTTATACTTTTCAGATTAATGCTTTTAATCTGATATCTTGTTTAATTGTGTTTTAACTTTTTAATAATGAGGTGCTAGATAGCTCTTTTTTTGTTTTAACCTTTGTGCAAACAATCTTGGCTCCAATTTTGGAAAGAGAGATATAAAATCAGTCAGTCAATCTCTGCCTGCAATTGTTTCCTCCAGACTGTTCCCTGAAGACTGCAACGTCGTAGGGCCCAAACAGACAGGCCAAATAAAGCTGCTTCAGGCCACATTTGAAGTGTGCTGTTTAAATGATGCATGTGTCCGAAGAAGCCGGAAGCTATGCCAAAGTCACACTCTGGTCCAAAGGCCAGGAGCATAGCTTTGGTTCAGCTTCTGGCCTCTTAAAATGCGTGTGTCATTTAAACAGCATACATCCAAAGTGACCTGAAGCAGCTTTATTTTGGTCTGTCTGTATTGGCCCTTTGTTTCAAGAGATTTACAAAAACACATGATGAATTTATCTGATATTGAATTCATGAAATTGGCAGTCCATTTTCACCAGACTTTCTGGGGCAACTTATCTGGCAACAGTGTCTAAGGTTAACTGCATGGCATCACTGGTGTGTGTGTGCGTGCGCGCGTGTGTGTGCGTGCCATCTTCACCAGGTTATACTCCAGGGGGAGGTGACACCACTGCTTGCCAAACATCTGTCTTAGGGAGCAATAGGCTGTGGCATTTGCCCCCATCACTTTAAAATGCTGGAGTTCAACTGAAGAGATGGTGTAAGCAGGGCAAGGCTCAGAGGGAGGAGGCATCTTAGTTTGGTTTTTTTAAATAAAAAAAATCTTTTTAAAATTCTTTTTTAAATTTTTTGTTTTGTTTAAAAACATCATATCTTACCAAATTTCACTTTAACCTCCTGAACCTATGTATGCGTAAACACATTTAGGCTGTTTGTATGATATTGTAATTTAAAGGTATAATTTCAGTCTTGTTAATTGTTTATGGCTCAACTATTGCCATTTCATTCAATGATATTCGGGAATTACGATTAATGAGTAACATTAGTATAAAACACATTACTAAGGATTCTGGATGTTGTAGTATGGGAGGAGGCCAATAGGGAGTGACATGAGTTAAACTGCACTAAGTGATGCCAATGCTAGTGATGCCACTTAGCTGCATGAATATATCATATGGAGGATACTTTTTTCCCCTCCATCAAGGCTTTATCAAAATCTGTCCTTAGGCTGTCCTACTCCCACTTTTCCTCTTTGTCCTCAGCTTACTTAAATGATAGCCTCTAATGGGAGATGCCTAGATGGAAAGGCAGGTCCTGAAGTCCAGGCAGAGTTTGAGAAATCAAAAAGATTTCTCTGGGTGGAGGGAGCAAGAGAAGAATTACAGAGACAGTGGGAGAAGGAGACTTGGTTTAAAGTAAGCAGGAACTGTCAATAAAGCATCTGTTGTTTATCAAAACTGGATCATTGCACTCTCTCAAAAATACCTGCCTGCTTGAGCTACTAGAATGAACCACATAGCTACATAATTTTCTTTCTTTCTTTCTTTCTTTTTCTTCCTTCCATTCAAATATTTTTCTGGTGGCTACATCTTTAGCTGAAAAAGTGAATGAAATATTTTATTTTATATTTATTGCCATTGTTTAGTACTCTGAATTTTATATGAGGAATTGGAACTTCAGTGTGAAAAACTATGGTCCAAAAGCAGAAGTGACAGCCAGGTGACCTGAAAACCAAATAAGAAAAAAATGTGACAAAAGATGGCCAGCCTTGAAAAACTCTCCACACTGTGGGTGGCAAAATTGGGAGTGCACATTTCTTCCAACTGCCCTGATTTGGAAAGGACAATCCTAATTAATCCTTTGCCATCCCACTTTTCCAGCTGCTTTTTAAATGTCCCAGTTTCTTTCTCCTACTCCCACTTTTCCTCTTTGTCCTTAGCTTACTTCATTTGCTGCAAACTGTATTGAAAGTGTAGAATTAGTTTGTACTCAGTTAACTGGGTAAGAAGGAAGGGTGGAATCTTGCCTTTCTCAGTAAGCTTAGGCAAAAACAAACTTCTGCTGTCTCTTTTAGCTCCTGTGTTTTCCCTCATTAATAACCTCTTAACCACACTGAGGTCCAAAACATACTGCAAAAATAATCCAGTTTGAGACAGCTTTAACTGTCATGACTCAATGCTAGGGAATTCTAGGAACTATTGTTTTGTGAGACATTTAGCCTTCTCTGTCAGAGAGCTCTGGAACCACAACAAACTACAAATCTCAGGATTCCCTATCACTGGACTAGGGCAGTTAAAGCAATCTCGGACTGGATTATTTCTGCAGCATGTTTTGGACCTCTGATGTCCCTTGGCTACATATATCCCAGTTTTCACCTGTAAAATTTTGGAGGGTGGTCATTTCAACAGATATTCTCCAAAACAAGTTGGAATTCTCCAACATCTTTTGAACCCTGGCTTCTGGAATCATAATCCAATTCTCAAATTACTAGACCATGTTGCTCTTAGTAATAAATAGCAATAAAAATAATAATAAATTAGTAATACCCCCATTTCTTACGGGTAAAAAGGTTTATAAATAAATTTATGTCTGAAGTATGTCAACATTAGACTCAGGGGAAATGTAGACATTATTCATGCCACAGTTTTACTGTTTACTGTGGAGAGACACTGGCAAAGTGGAATATTCGCAACAGCCAATCAGAGACAGGCTGGCAAGAAGGTGAGGGTCTGCCTGATGAGTGGCTATAAAGAAGGGGAGCAGTTGTTAAGAGAATGTGTGTGTCGTGGACGGCCACAAGTGCAGTTAGAAGGGAAGAGATAAGCCTTAATGGGATTCAGACTCCCATGTAAGGGAGAAAGGTTTAAAAGGACCAAATAAGTCCAATGAAATTAGTTGAGAATGTTACGTTCTTTGAAAAGTGAAGTGCCACTTCGTGTGCGCCCATAACTGCCTTGTTCTGGGGAAATGTGACTTGTGAATAGAGCTAGACTTTCATAGGATTTATGTTCCTAAGGAAGGGGGATTATTGGAGCTTGTGTTAGAGAAATAAAACACAGTTTCAGGTGAAACCAAGTCAGCGAGTGAACTGGAACAAAGACAATTTGTAATAATTTCATTTTTTGTATATAAAAAAACCCAAAGATGTTATATGGCAGATCTCTTCCAGCAGGTCATTCCAGACTTTTTATATTTCAAAAACAGGGATAGACCCCTATTATGCAATATATATTACTAGTGTTGTGAAGCGGTCTGTTATCTGTATTTGGTCTAGCATGGTCAATGTGGTTCATGTTACAGCCCCTAACATTCTTGCTATGGTCTAATCTTTTACTCTGGAGGGGAAAAAAATTAAACATATAACTGTTAGTTACATTTTAAAAGTACAGTCGCCCCTCCTAATGCACGAATCTTAGATCCATACCCTTGAAAATACACAGAGGGGTGAGATCTGCTATTTGCAATGGTGCATGTGCCTGGTGCGCATGTCCTTGCTGCACGCCCAGGGGTGCACTCTATTCAAGCCTATGGGGCTTGATAAGCGTGAGTCTCCATTTTCATGGGGTGTGTGTGTGTCCACAATTGATCCGCCACAAAGACAGAGGGCCAACTGTAATATCTGCTTTTTGAATATTTCCCCAGAGATCTCTGATTTCCTTCATAAACAAGAAAGACCAGACTGAAGAGACCCATTGGATTTGGAGTTTATTTTATCCCTTGCTGCCCCTAATCCTGGTATTTCATCCTAAATATATATATTCTGGACAGCTGATAACAATTGCAAAATCAACATACAGGCTATCAAAATAACCAACAGTTAGGTCTTGATTTAAAGCAGATACTACACTTGAAGAGAGCCAGTAATGTAGTGGACTATGACTCTGGAGATGAGGGATCGATTCCATGCTCAAGCATACAAACCCACTGGGTGATCCTGGACAAGCCATACTCTCTCAGCTTCATATGTTGTCATTAGGAACCTCCCTCTGATGAAAATTGCTAAGAAAATGATGTGATAGGTTTGCTTTAGGGTAACCATACATAAAAAAAAAAAGATCCCACATGGAATTACTGGTTATTTTCTCCTATGACCAGTACAAAGTAAACAAAACCATGATCACAGCTGAGCAGTACGTTTCAGCATTGCTTGAACCATGTAATAAAAGTTTCCCAGAATGTTACAAAAGTTAGAAAAATGGAGTCACAAAACAGCAACAAACTACCCTTGAAAGAAAGCAATCTTCATTTGCCCTGTAGAAGCAATAAATTATGGACCAGGGAAGGATATGTCTTGGGAGATAAGTTAAAATCCAGGTTATCACCACCAAAAAGACCCAGTCTCTGATGTTCATCCACTTCTGAGTCACAGAGAAATTCTTTGGTCTGGAGTAGTTTGGTATATTGAAGTGTGGAGAGATTTCTCAAGATCCAGTTAGTGGTATCAATTTAGATTTTTGTTAGATTTAAATGATCATGAGCTGCAGTAAATCCCATGTGGAATTACTGGTAACTTCCTCCTCTGACCAATACTAAGGAAACAAAACCAGCTGAGCAGAACATTTCAGCATTGTATGAATAATGTAATAAAAGTTTCCCAAAATGTTAACAAAAGTTAGAAAAATGCATTAGGTTGCCACCTAGATGCACTTGGAATAAATACACTTGTTAACTTAATTCGTTTCAATGGTCAATTGACAGCAGTACAGTGAAGGTAGAATCATGTGAATACAATGGAATAAAATTGCTCGATCATAAATAGAATGAATGCCATACTTTTGGTAAGTTTTCTTTCAACATTTTTCAGAGAAAAGATATTATAAAAGCAAATTTGTTTACCAGATGATTATGAAGTGATGAATGGCTTAATTACCAAAAATGTTAGAAGATGCAATTAAGAGTTTTCACATAACTAATTTGAAATTAACATATTTGCTAATTAATGCAATTGCCATTGAAACCAAAAGAAGAAAAAAAGAGAAGATGGAAACTTGCTCGAAGGGAGTGTTTCAGAATGATTCCCAAGGATGGATGGACTCTCTCTCTCTCTCTCTCTCTCTCTCTCTCTCTCTCTCACACACACACACACACACACACACATCCCCAGATTTTATAATAAAGGTCAGGAACAAGAACTTCAGTCCTTTTAGCACCCAGCCACAAGTGAATGACAAAACATTTAATGAAGTTGTCTTGCTGAGAAAGTGGTAAATTGTGGGCCAGGCAATATTACTGTCAGGTGACTGAATGGCTGTATTCATTCAGCTCAGATTTAATTTATGATTGACATCAACCTGGGGGGGGGGAGAAGACTCTAGGTTTGCCTGAGTCTAAACTGGAGAGGGCTCCTGTACATTTAATTGTTGTCTAGGAGAGGAAATATCCATAAATGTTGCTTATTACTTGGTTGCATGACAAGCAATACCTGCTGAAATTCCCTTTTCTACACATTTAAAGTACCATTAAAGGTACTGGGTCTTTCTCCAGTTTTCAGTCTGGTAACTTTGGAGGAAAATAAGCAGACGAGGAGGCATTTTTCATAATTGTGATTATGTTCACAATTGTGATTACGTTCGTGTTCATGTTAGGTTTCTATATCTATATATTTGTAGGCTCTCATTCCTTGAGATTTGAAGGCCCAAACCTGAGACTGGGGGACAGGTGTTGATGACTGAGCACTTGATAAAATGCATCCAATAGCTGGGGCTGCTACCTTTCTGATAGAATTTCCAACCTACATTGTTTTACACATGACTTATATGAAACAGATACATTAGTTTCACTGGGTCCTAGAATGTGTCGGAAACATATGGAAGGGAGAACCTGCTATGGAAGAAATATTTTTGTTTTACCTTGTACTACTGCAGAATGAACTTTTACAAAAAGAGGTCACATGAGTCACAACACTGGCACACCACTCCATGCCATGTTATAAATGGCGCAATTGGCCCATCTATCATCTCTCTCCCCCGAACCATCTTCTCACCCCTGGCTTTTTTTAGTGCACCAACAGTGGAGATTCACACTGTACAGTACATAATCCCCTTTTGTACTGAGCCAGATAGACCTGAACTAGTTAGGAATGGCTGGAGATGGATGCCCAAATATAAAGCAGATTCAGATGCCAAACTGTACTTCCTCTTTCTTCAGTGCTATTCACACTGAGGTTTGTCTCCTGCTTGCAGAAATACAGCAATAAGTGCACCTACACCATACGTGGACATGCCATACACAGCTTTCAGCTTGCGCTGAAACTGCACTGCAGGAAAATCTATGTGTGCACCCATGACATGCACACCATGTCATGCCACATGCACATGCCCTCATTGTTTTTAATGGGGCTTGAATATATGCATTTTTCCCTTATGTGGAGAGGTCCAGAATGGATCCTCTGCATAAAGGAAGGGCCCACTATACTTTGAGACTTCAGCTTGTGCCTTGAAATCTGGCAATCCTTAGCCACAAGCATCTATACGAAATTCAGCTGAAATTATTTTTAAGTTAATTTTCTGCAAATGACAGAAATCTGGGAAGGGGTTGCGAACACTGATGGGAATGTCAGGTCATCAAGGTCTATCTGAGGCACTGCTGTACTCTGCTTAATGATGGGGCTAACAATGGCTTCATTGGCACTGCAGAAATAATCCAGTTTGACACTATTTCAACTGCCACAAGCCACAGCAGTTAAAGTAGTTCAAACTGCATTATGTGTACATCTTAAGATGTGAAGAAAATCAACTCATTTGAGATGTGGTTCTGGAGAAGAGTGCTGAGAATATTGTGGAAGGGCAAAAAGGTATATTACCAAAGATAAACTGATCAAGCCTGAGCTCTCATTGGAAGCCAAGATGATGAAACTGAGGCTGTTGTATTTTGGCCACATCATAAGAAGGCATGAATCATTAGAAAAGACAATAATGCTAGGAAAAGTAGAAGGCAGAAGGTAGTAGAAAAAGAAGAAGACCACATGTCAGGTGGCAAGACTCAATCAGGGAGGTCATAGGCCTGAATCTGCAGGACCTAAGCAGAGTAGTGGAGGATGGGGTGGGGTCTTGGAGATGGTCACCATGAGTTGGGGTCGATTTGAAGACAGTTAACAATACCAACACAAAACTTTGGTGTGTGCTTTGTTTATAAAATGAGTCCTTAATAACAGGATACAGGTTTGCAGTTTGGGTGTATACCTGGATTCAGTCTTGAGCCTAGATTCCAAGACTTCTCTGGTGGCCAGGAATGCATTTGCACTTATGTTTGTGTAAGTGGAAAAATGGGGAAGTTTTACAGTTTTTGCAGATTCCTCATTCAACCCAAAGTAGCCCCTTCCCCCCAATAATACATTAGAAGGTCCCAGGATCCTGAAGAATTTCTTTTCTGTAGATTCAAGGAAAGGAAAGTAGGGCAACTTCATTGTATGTGAAAATGTTGCCTGTGATTCTCTGGCTTTCAGCCTATAATTCTAAGAGCACTACAGTCCTCCAGCTGCATGCAATGCAGAGGTGTGTGTTTGTGTGTGAATTTTTAAATTAAAATATTTGTTTTCTCCAACTCCCTAATTTAGTTTGTCTTTTTTCTAACTCTTTTTGTAAAGAAGCTGGTCTCCTTGATGGATTTTGTGAAGTTAAACAAGACAAGTTGCCAGGCCTTAAAGGGAGAAGATGGAGATATATGGCTCTAATGTGATAAAAGGTCAAATGTCCCTCTATAATTAAACTACCTGATCTGAGTGCAATGCCACTTTATTTGTTCTCGTCCATCTTGTGAGTATTGACACACCATTTGCAGTACAAAGTCCAAGAAAATATATTTTTTCCCTGTCATTATCTTATTTACAGGAACAATGAGAGAAAAGGAAAACATGAATCATCAGCCAATTAGACCGGCCAGAATATCCCAAGGGCATGGACTGGGCCATTGCTACCTGTCTAAGAAGCTGTGTAGGTAGACTCTTTCTTTTAAGAGATCCATTTGCAGCTCACTTAATGATTGATCAGTGATGCAGGCACAACATTCAACTCACTAAAGAAAATTTGGATTTATTTCTCTCCTTGGAATTTTTTGTTTCTTTTAGATATAATACCTGCCTGAGATACATTAGCTATGGCTACAACGAATTGTCCATTCTTCAGTCATTTTGCTGTGTTTTACCAAGAAACAAGCTGCTAGGAACTGGAGTTAAAACATCCACACTATTAGTGAACTCTGTGTGTCTTCTTTTCTCTTCCCATGAAAGAAAAGACAGTGTTGACAAATTGCTTCATGTGTAGTTCAGCAAAGGGTTTGGCAGAATTTGGGGGCCACTCCCAAGTTCCAGAACCCTCTGCAGATGTAAACTGATCATCTTCTCTGTTGTTTTTCTGTCAGAAGGCAAAATACTTTAAACATTTAGAACACATTTAATCAGACTGCTGGCTTGTGGTGTTGCTATTTCTTTCTTGTCAATGCATTTTCAGTTGTGCTCTAAATGGGATTTTACATGTTAATTCTGCAGTGGGCCCTTGGTGTCTGCTGGTGTTTGGTTCCATGACCACGACCCTAACATACCAAAATCTGTGGATGCTCAAGTTCCATTATATAAAATATCAGCAATGAAAATTCAGGCAAGATTTATTGCTGATATTGCTGTTTATTTATCTGGGGATGCACTTATCTAATTATAGTATTGTTTATATTCTATGCATTTTTTTTAAAAAATTTTATATGCAAGATTTTTATGTTATTTATTTTATGTTTTACTTCTATATTGTGGTACCTGTTGTATTTATTCATTTTCATGTTTTGTATATTTTATCGGGTTGTAATCCTGCTTCGATCCATCTGGGAGAGGTGGGAAAATATAATAATAATAATAATAATAATAATAATAATAATAATAATAATAATATTTATTTTGTATGTGAATGGCATATGATCTAAGCATTAATAAATTACTTATTTACTTACAATGTCATAGTAAAATGGTGTTCCTTATATAAAATGACAAAGTCAAGTTTTGCTTTTTTGATAATTTTTTTTAAGCTGTGGATAGTTTATAATATATATAAATTTAGAATCCATGGATATGGAGAGCCAACTATTTGTTTTCAATTTGAATTTTATCACTATTGGCCACCTAAGGTGCCATCTTTTTCTTGGAAAGGGCAGAAGAATGGCATATAAATTGTATCTCTCTCTCTCTCTCTCTACAGGCTCCTTCCCGTCAGACTTCAAACATGCTCTCATTTCCCCAATTCTGAAAAAACCTTCTCTTGACCCCCTCCTCTCTGTCTAGCTATCGTCCGATTTCTCTTCTTCCCTTTGTTTCTAAAGTTTTGGAACGGGTTGTTTATTCTCGCTGTCTTGAGTTTCTTGAAGCCAACTCCATTCTCGATCCCATTCAGTCTGGTTTCCGCCCAAGGGATTCCACAGAGACAGCTCTCACTAAGATCTTGAATGACCTTTTACTGGCCAAGGCTAATGGCCTTTACTCTGTTCTCATCCTTCTTGATTTGTCTGCAGCCTTTGACACCATTGATCACAGTCTTCTAGTTGATATACTTTCTGACCTTGGGTTCTCAGACTGTTCTCGACTGGTTTAGATCTTATTTGTCAGACAGATCGTTTGCAGTGGCCACAGGTGGTCAGACTTTGACCTCTGTTCCCTTATCTGTTGGAGTTCCCCAGGGCTTTGTTCTGGGTCCCCTTCTGTTTTCTCTCTACACACTGTCCTTAGGTAAACTCATTAGCTCTTTTGGTTTTTCCTACCATCTGTACGCCGATGACACCCGGTTATATCTTTCCACCCCTGACCTTTCTCCAAGACTTGAACAGCAAGTTTCGTTTTGTCTCACAGCTGTCTCACAGTGGATGCGCCATCGGCGTTTGAAGCTCAACATGTCCAAGACGGAGCTTCTTGTCTTTCCTCCTAAGTCCACCCTTCAACACTCCTTTTCTGTCTCTGTGGACAACATTTCTATTCAACCAGTCCAGTAAGCCCGCAGTCTTGGTTTTATCTTTGACTCTTCTCTGTCGTGTATCCCTCAGATCCAGACCACAGCCAAGGCTTGTAGATTCTTTTTGTACAATATTGCCAAAATCCAACCATATCTCTCCGCCTCTACTGCCAAGATCCTGGTCCATGCCCTAGTGGTCTCATGACTTGATTACTGTAACGTCCTCCTGGCTGGGCTTCCTCTTTCTCACCTCTGTCCTTTAATTTATGTCCAGCATTCAGCTGCACGCATTATCACATCCACCCACTGCTCTGACCATATCTCTCCTGCATTGGCATCCCTTCAATGGCTCCCACTCCCTTTCTGCATTCAGTATAAGCTTCTGCTGTCGACGTTGAAAGCCCTCCATGGGCTGGCCCAGGATTTCCTCTGCCCCATCTTGGATTCGCCCCTTTTCACTCTCTACCCCTCACTCCTGGAACCTTCTTTTCCCGCGAGCAAGAACCATCACTTCTTTAACCAGCTTCAAATCTGAATTTTCAGATTGACATACAAATAGTTATGATACTGGGCATTCCCACAGTGATGACATTTAACCTGGAAAGTGATGGATCACATTTACATTTGGTAATAGCTTTGAGTTAGACTTTTATGTCAAAAAAAGCAAGGATTCTTTGTTTTGGATCCTCACAGGATTTCTTAATGATCTTAACATGTAGTAGTCTCAACCTTTATGCAAACAAACAAAGAGGTTTTTTTTTCTGAGGCCTTAGATACTCTTCCTCTTATCCCCAAAGAACTCTCCATAAAAGCAATTCCATGTACTTGTCAAAGCTCACAAGTATATATAAAGCAACACGTGCTTCCCTGCAGAATTCATTATGGCTTCCACTGTAACAGAAGCTATAGTTAGGGTTATCTCAGGGCTTGTGTTACCTCAGGACATCTGTTTTAGCCAGGTATAACTTATTGATAAAAGCTCCCTACCGCAGGGCTTTTATGATGATAACAGAAGTCTATATTTAGTCTTGAAAATATATAGGAAACTTTCCAGCAGTTCAGATGGGTGGGTACGTCTCTCATAGCCTTTGCTATCTCATAAAGATAGATTCAAGATATTTGGAGCAGAATGCTGAGGTGTCCATTTTTGTACCACTATAGCCAGAATTCACTAGCCAGTGGGCCCTAGTGGTTGAAGGCTTCAACAAGTTGTAGTCCAAACAGTAAATTTTCCAAGTTCTGATTAGACAAAAGTGGCATGTTATTTTTGGGATGTTGGGGAATAAAAAGACATGCATTTTTCACCACAGCTCACCTATTTCAGGCACCTGCATAAGTGTTTGAAGGTTCTGACTTGGCTGGCTATAACAAAAAAGATATGTTAAAAGCAAGATACCTTCCACAGGAACCTACAGTGGCATAAAGAAGTTCCATGACTCAACACCAAAGCATATGTTTGGCATGCAGGAGTCTGGCATCGCCAAAGAAAGAATTCTGACTGTCATTGTTGATTGTACTGTGCTAGATAGACCAATGGTCTGACTCAGGGTCTGGAAATAATTCATTACAAATAATGAATTACTTGTAATTAATTTCCTTTTTGTAATAATAAAAAATTAATTAAACAAAATTATTATGATAATATAACCATGAATAATTTCACTCCTTTTGTGTCATAATGGTGACTTACCATGTAGTCTACATCAGTGACTATCAACTACTGGTCCCCCAGATGTTTTAGATTTCATCTCCCAGAAGCATAGTGAACAGCCATGGATTCAGAGACATGAAGTCTCAAACATCTAGATGACCAAAGGTTTAGAAACATTGCTGTACGTGGATTAGTGTGCATACTTACTGTTTATGCTTGAGGTTGATCAAAATATTACCAAAGGGCTTGAATCATCTTGATGACTTGGGATTATTTTAAAGACATGGCATGGTGTAGTAATTTAAGACTTGGACTGCAAGGATTCACAATTTTGTTTAGCCATGGAAACACACTGAATGACCTTGGGGAAATCACATTCTCTCTGCCTCAGAGGAAGGCAAAGGCAATTTCCCTCTGAACAAATTTTGCCATGAAAATTCCATTACAGGATAGCTTTAGGGTCACCATAAGTTGAAAATCACTTGGAGGCACACAACACAGGGCTTACACCTCTGTAAGGACTTTTGGGGATGTTGGGCAAGGAGATATGCTGCACATCCCTGGGCAATAGTTTTCTCTAGGCTGCACAATGGGAACTGAACAGGACTGGGTACAGCTGTACCCCTTTCCCAAACTAAATGGCTAGTGGTTGAGGGGGGGGCAGGAAGGTTCTGATGCACCCTTGACCTACCTCCTGGAATCCATACATATCTACACTGATAGAGTTTTATATTTCACTAGCATTAAAAAGGATCTCAGTGCATATAAAAATGAAAACAAAAAACCTACTTAGAAATGTTGAGCTTCACACCTTTCTAATTGTCATTCACTGATGAGAACACCAAAAGAGCCCTTGTGTAAGTTCCATCCATATCAGTGGAGTCCACAGAGAAATAATTCCAGTAGCCTGTGACTTCAGTGTAAAATTCATTTTGTATCCCTTAATTAAAGATGAACTTTCAGTCCAAATTTCCTTTGTGTTTTTGTCTGCCTGCCTGCCTGCCTTCTTTTGTTATTTACAAGTGTCAATGACGTATGAGGAGTTACCATTTTCAACAGAAGTTAGCTAAAAGTAGCTGTGCCATATTGGTAGGGTTTTTTTAGAGAGAGATGCACAAGCATACACACACTGAGTAGGATGGAAGCATCCGCTAGTCAGTTGTGAGTCATATAGTACTCTCAGACATTTTAGGATACATTTCAACATGTACTAATATTAGACTGGATTCAGTGAAGTTGTAAGTGAGAATGGTATGTCGTATGGTAGATTTCACACTGTAAGTCTATTTTAGGGGGCAAAGAAACCCTTCAGTTTCTGAACAGCTTTGGGGCTGTTCTCCTGCATGTAGGCTGTTCCATTTGTGGTCTGTCTCATTATGTGTTGGACAATATGTTTAAAAATTACTGATATAAAATAGTAATTAGTCATCCCTCAGGAGTTGTTAACTGTCTTCCCAAATAAAAGTAAGTACAGTGGAGAGGCATTCAGACATAAAGTTTAAAAAGCTTTAACCTTTTTGATGTCTGAAACAAGTGTAGCACTCAAGATTGAATGTAACAGGAAGCTGGCAATGTGATAGACGGATCTTATCTCAAGACAATCATGCCTGTGCCCAATTTAAATTGATTGACATTGCATTCCAGTCCTAACCATTTGTGCTAAGTGAATCTCTCTGTTATGTTGGTGAAGTCCTGAGATACGCTATATGGAATTGTACTAGCATCATCATTGGCAAGAGCATCTGATACCACTGATGTGCTAGCAGACCAAGTTTTCTGTGGTTAGCCCATCACACTGTGAAGAACACATTCACATCTTCTATGTTACTCATTATGGACAACTTACAACCTCTCTTTTCCATTTCTGTTTCTACTACTTGCTGTTGGAATCAGCTTGTTATGTGATCTCTGAATTGCACCTAATGAATTTAGACACAGAAGTTTATCGCACTGGCCCTGAAACGGGCCCAGTGCGTTCTAAAATGTGCACACACGTGGGAGCGCACAGAATGGGATGTGGCCAAGAACTCCATTTTACTGCACGCTGGAATGTTATCAGAAATGGCACCCTCTGGAATGGAACAGGGACGCAATTGGAACGCCCGGTGGCAAAGGTGTGGAGGCTTCAGTGCGTTTAAGATAGCACTAGGAATTTCATTTCAGGGACATTGTGTGGTTCATCTACTTGATTTCAGAATAATAGAAACTATAGCTTTTTAAACATACTACAGTGGACCCTTTTTATATGCTGGGGTTTGGTTCCAAGATCCCCCGAGGCTATCAAAATCCGTGTATGCTCAAGTCTCATTAAATATAATGACATAGCAAAATGGTGTCCCTTATAAAAATGGAAAATCAAGGTTTGATATTTGAAATTTATACCTTTTTTGAACATTTTCAAACCATGGATGCTTGAATCCATGTATAAAAATCCTTGTATAAGAAGGGCCAATTATATAGGTTATTCATAACAGTTATTGCTGTAACACAAAATTTTACAGCTTATATAAATGAACACATTTACTTCTATTCACATTAAGTTCTTTTTTAAACACAATTCCCCCCATAAAAAACTTTGAAATGACATATGTGTGTGTGTGTGTATTATGTATATATTTCATACCTGATAACACTGAAGTCAGTTTCCCTGTTGAGAAGGTGGTTCGCTAAGACTGAGTATCTATATTTCCTTATTCTATAGATAGACAACATAGAAAAACAGTCTTCATGGTAAATTTTTGAGGAGCACTTTCAGTTATTGCACTGGTACAACCACTGTAATGGTGGTGATGTCATATGTTGATCTTACAGCATTCTAATTACTTAATGGGATACCAACCATAATTATGGACTTTTTTTAAAAAGTAAAAAATGGTGTTCATTTTTATTTATTTATTCTTAATTTATATTATATTATACTATGAGGAACGACTTAGGGAGCTGGGGATGGTTAGCCTGGAGAAGAGAAGGTTAAGAGGTGATATGATAGCTCTGTTTAAATATTTGAAGGGATGTCATATTGAGAAGGGAACAAGCTTGTTTTCTGCTGCTCCAGAGAACAGGACCTGGAACAATGGATGCAAGCTACAGGAAAGGAGATTCCACCTCAACATTAGGAGGGATTTTCTGACAGTAAGGGCTGTTTGACAATGGAACACTCTCCCTTGGAGAGTGGTGGACTCTCCCTCTTTGGAGGTCTTTAAGCAGAGGCTGGGTGGCCATCTGTCGGGGATGCTTTGATTGAGAGTTCCTGCATGGCAGAATGGCGTTGGACTGAATGGACCTTGTGGTCTCTTCCAACTCTACAATTCTATGATTCTATGATCTTGTCCTCCTTTCAATATGGGATTCAAGGTGGCTTACAGGTTTAAACAAATAGAGCTGATACAATACAAAAATACAAAATTTACAATATAAACTTTAAAAAAAGTCATCCTGTTTAAAATACTAAATCAAAACAGTTTTAAAATACAATAAAGAAAAATTGACAGCTAATTCAATGTGGTTCCTTAACATTTATATCATGTCAAAGACTGGAAATTCTTTGCCTTACTTGTTAATCTGTGTCTAGCCAGCTTTCTAGGAATTCACATTTTGGTCACCTGGGAACTTAATAGCTCTTAATCCTTATCATTCAATGATGCAGAGCACAAAATGGCAAATAACAATGGGATTCCCATTACACAGCAACCCCTATTGAATGATCATTCTGCCACAATGTTTACAGCCAAAAACCTGTCTTATATGGTGGTAGGTGTTCCCATCTTCACATGTTGAGTCAACCAAGGTCAGTAATAGCTGAATCAGGCTTTAGGGTTATATTCTGAGTACCATTTTGCATGACATAAAAATGTCTATTTGAGTTCACCTTACCTGTGAAAAATGAATATTAAAAGGATGTTGTCTTCTCAAAATTAAATCAAATGACCTTCTCAGAGCCAATCACATGGCCTTCTCAAAATTAATCAATATTAATTAACAACTACACACACACACACACACACACACACACACACATTCAGTTTAACATGCTGCTTTACAGACTTACTCAATGTCCAAAATGCCAGGATACAGTACATAACTGATGTGTCTTTTAGGCACTATGGATATAGTGTGGTGTGCTGTGATGTGGTTAATTTCCAGTTTGGATGAATGCCTCTGTTGCAAAGTGCTGGACCTAAGTCTCAGCTTTGTCTTAAGCCTCTCTTGTGCAACTGATGATGCCATTCCATGTACCCATCTGGCAGTTACCCAACTGGCAATGCCACCCACATAGAATGAGAGAATCATTATTATTACCCATTTGCATTCCAATCTGTTTCAAAATAGTAGAAACCTCAATAATGCTTCCTGGTCCACACTCTTTTCCTGTTAAAAGCAATTCTGGTCATTCATGCTGAAGTTTTCCCATATCATTTAGCTTCTTTCTTGTTAATATTTAAAGCTCATTTATCTCTTTTCCTCATGCATAGTTGGATTAAAATATAATACTCTTCTATTTATTTAAAGCCTTATCCTCCTGTGCTTTGTATTAGAAGAAGGATGATTTCCAAAAGGTCATCCATTATGCACAATATTCTACTAGCACTTCCCCTCTCAAATACAGATAAATTAATATATAATTCCTAATTTCTAGAAATTTCAGATCACCAGTAAGATATCCAGGAGACTCAACAATGTCATCCTGCCACTATCTGTTAGCAAAACATAAACCTTGCAATACAGTGCCCAGAACAGCTTTTGCTCCCAGACTGGAGTAAAATCCCAAATGTAAGGAATCCAGATAATCTGGATCAAGAAACAAGCGGAGAGGCATCACATCATATCCATGAACCCCTTGCTTAAAGCTGAACTACTGGATATTGGATGGTATGAGGCAACATAACAACAGATTTAGAATGGCCTTTGTAATGTTCAAGGAAGTGCCCTGGAGAATTATAACTAATCCAAAGATTCCATTTGATGAAGCCATGACAGTTAAAGTGATATCAGTCTGCTATAATTCTGCAATGTGGACACATCCTTAGCAGTTCTATTGTGTGAACATTTTCATGTGACAAACTCAACATGAATCTGGCTAAATTAAGAACTGTTCGGGGATGATCCTAAGAGGTTAGGAAGGGATGCATTTGATATTTGGCAAGACTTACTTCAACGCAATTGGAGAAAGCAGCGCATGTAAGGAGCAGTTTTATAGTGCTGACAAAGAAGCAAATTCTTTATGTTGCATTTCACAAAATATAGCTAGGAGGTATACATAAAAAGTGCTGCCTAAGAGATAAGACAATTATTGAAGAATTTATGAAAGTTCTCAGAGTTCAGAAAGTGTTTATAGCCAGAAAACTACACATTGGATAAATAGCAGAAGCCCTTTTTTGTTGCTAGAAACATTAGATAGGCATTTGTTTTATTAGAGACATCCCTGCTATAGTTGATGATGCCATTTGAACACTGCAGAAATGTGGCTTTGCAGCAAGAAGCCCTGGGAGTCCACAAGTAGGAGGCAGAAGTGAGTGGGAAGATATTGAGGAAAGTGATGATGACTGACACAGTGTATTGCTTTAGAGCATATTATTTCAGATTTTTAAAGAGCCAAAATTAATTCAGAGGGTAGCTTCAAACTGAAACTTTGAAAGAGGACAACAGTCATTTCCTTTTCTCTTCCCACTGCTCTAAACACTATCATCCTCCAACTTAAAAGTATAGATGGAAGAGATGAAAAGGAAGCATAAATACTGTCCTGACATTTCTTCTTCTTGTTTTTTTCCCCCTTCTTCACTGGTCGAAACAGCTTGCTATCTGTGTGTGACTTGACTTTCCTGTGCCTCAGTCAGATATTCAGGGGTATATAGCTTTATTTTAACTATCATATCCAACATATGCTGGGGTGTAGTGTGTCACGCTCAGCTATTTTCTATCTACCATGACATTCTGGTGTTAAATGGACATGCGGTAAGTAGAACAGTTACAGCACACACCTACCTCCACTTCGTCATGAGCAGTAAAAATATCTCATAGTGGGAGGAGGATCATACGCTCCTCTTTTGCAGTTTGAATGTGGTATCTAGCGACTTAATTGAGTGCTGTGTTTTTTGCATTGGTTAGGGCTCAATGCTGAGAGAGAACACCTCTGCAACTAAAACACCAAGAGCCAAATGGTTTTGTTAAGAGGCAAAAAGAATGTACAATGTACAAAACCCAAGAAGCAAATGCCATTTCCCAAGGGGTAGCTTTCATAGTGTCTTGGAGAAAAACCAGAAAAGAGTTCTGTGACACTTCAATTACTGAAAATTTTATTCTAAAATATAGCCATGTAGAATCAGTATGTAGAGTAAAATCAGTATTTTGAATAGAAATTTATTCAAAAGTATAGTCTGTATAATCAGTATGTAGAGGAATTTTGTAGCATCTTTGAAACTAACTGAAAGAAAGAAGTTAACAGGATGAGCTTTTGTAGACTCAAGTGTACTTCCTCAGATGTATTTGGTCCGATGCATTTCCTGAGGTGCATCTGGGGAAGTAGACTTTAGTCTAGGAAAGCTCGTGCAGCCGACTTCTTTCTTTCAGTTAGTTTCAAAGGTGCTACAAGATCTCTCTACATACTGAAAAATTTATTATAACATATTTTGTGTACTCCATGCATCTGATAGAGTGGACTATAATGCATGAAATGTCACACTGTAATATAATGTGTTAGTCTTTAAAGTGTTATACTGTTTATTGTATATTACTATAGTGTTTTATTTTAGAAATAAATGCAACAGGTCCTTTCATACTACAGAATTGCAGTACTATGATTCACCTTTAGGGAGCTAATACGGTGTAGTGGCTGGAGTGTTGGACTCTGACTGGAAACCAGGGTTAGGTTTCAAGATTGGCCATGGAATGCCACTGGGTGACCTTGGGTTAGTCACTCTCTCTCAGACTCAAAGGAAGTAAATGGCAATGGCAATGGCAAGAAATTTTGCCAAGAAGAATCTATGATAGGTTTGCCTTAGGGCTGCCTTAAATTGGAAACCACTTGAAGGCACACGGTAAGAACAAAAACAGCAACAATTCAACTTTAACTGCCATGGCAACTTCCAATGGAATCCCAAGGCTTCTAGTTTGGGGAAGGGACTATAGGAGCTCTCTGGCTGAGAATATCTAAATGTCTTTCCCCAAACTGCAAATGAGATCCAGCTTAGTTGGAGCATTGGACTAAGACTATGGACATCAAGTTTGATTCCCAGCTTGACCATGGAAACCCACTGGTTGGCCTTGGGTAAGTCACACTCTCAGTCCCAGAAAAACCCATTCACTTTAGGTTCACTATAAGTCAGAAATGACTTGACGGCACACAACAAAAACTAAAAATCCCATGATTCCACAGCATGGAATCATGGCAATCCAAGTGGAATCATAGTATTGTCATTATGTATAATGATAATTAATCATGTATAATTATAATCTCATAGTCTCTCGATCCCACAGGCCACTATTTACAACAAAATGGAAGCAATCTTTCTGTTTCTTTTGCTTGTTGTGTTTGGCTGTTTGATGCCTTTCAGATGTGCCAGGAGGGTAGTGATTTCATGAAGAATCATATCCCTAAAAAGATCATGGACACAGAAGATGAAGGCCTCTGGAAGCATGATTATCGAGTGTTTTGTTTGGTTATTTTAATTATGCAGTTTGTTGAAGGCTGAACAGAAGCTTCCTGATCAGTAATGCCCCCAGGCTGTATAATTCCCACTCTCATCTAGTAAGGGGTAAGGCTTTTGTCTGGTTCTCCCCACCTCAAAGGCTTCTCATCTTTTAAATTATTTTACCATCAGATACAAAAATGGTCTTCCCAATGCTGGAAATAGCTAATTGGATTTTGCCAGTGTCGATATTTTAAAATTTCGTTTAGTTCAGATTTTGGTAAGAATATACCAGATGTTCATAAATTGCACACTTAGGCCTGTTACAGACTGCCAAAATAAAGCTGCTTCGGGTCTCTTTGAAGGTATGCTATTTAAATGATGCATGGGTCCTAAGTGTCCGGAGGTCGTGCCAAAGCCACACTCCATTCCTAAGCACTGGAGTGCAGCTTTGGTGCAGCTTCTGGATTCTTAGGATGCATGCATCATTTAAACAGCATACCTCCAAAGAGACCCGAAGCAGCTTTATTTTGGCAGTCTGTAACAGGCCATAATACATTTGAAATTGCTCTTTAAAAAAAAAAATCAGGTGGGGGAGAGAGCAAAGGTGACAGAAGGGTCCAGACTGCACTTGTTCTCATGTAAAGCCAATCTCCACATGTTGTTTTTAGTGCTCTCTGACAAGAAAACATGTTGTTCTTGACTTCAGCTGCCAAATCTGAAGAAAAATTGTTCAGTTTTGCCCTAGTCTCAAAGTCTAAAAACCTTTCCAGACTAGCCTCCTCTTTACTGTTATGGATAGCAGCATCTACCCCATGGAGATAGATGTTTTCGCCTCAGTTTCCTACCTTTAATTTTAGCTTATTTTTTGTTACTTTATATTGTAATCTATTTTATATTGTTTATGGTTTTTTAATGATTAGGGTGGGGGTTAGGCTATGGGATTATTTTAATGTATATTTTATGTATACTGAATTTTACTGTTTTTTGTCTTGTAATCCGCCTTGATTCCTTCGAGATAAGGTGGGATATAAATAAATTATTATTATATTATTATTATTATTATTATTATTATTATTATTATTGAAACAGAAGATGATGTTGAGTATGTAATGAAGCCCATTACACAAAGTAAATCAGATGCTCAGTAGGAAAAGGGAGCAGGGCACTAAGGCCTGGAACATATTGTTTAGTTCCAATTGAAATATACCTTTTGAATCAATTATTTAATCTTTTCAAAGAGACATCTGCGTACATCTATTTCAGTATAAAATGAAAACAGGGAGGGGAGAGGGAATCTAACAGTACCTTCAGATGAACTGATTTATTGTAACATGAGTATTCATAGAGTTCAATGGGTGTGTTATCAATTCATTTGAAGAAGTGGGGTGAAATCCACAAAACCGCATGCTGAAATAAATCAGTTATTCTTAAGAACTGTTGAATGCTAAGCCAACAAGTAGGTAACATCCATTGATTTGATAGCTCTACTCTAGAAGGGAATAGGATGCACTCGAGTCCAATACCACTGATTTTACTGCCAAAGAGCATATCATTTACACACACACACACACACATACACACTGGGCTACAGTGTTATAGCCAGAACTGATATGCTGTATTCCTCATGCATTTAGGTACATGCTTGTGGAAATGTATTTCCATGTGCTTGCTGCCTTTAACTGCTTGTGGGTCTTCCTTATGCACCTTTCTTTTTAAAATTATTGCAATATACTGAAAAGAAAGTGAGCTGATCTTTATATTGCAGCTCTTTTGCTTTCTTTCTTTTTCTTTTTTTTGCCATACAATTCCCCACCACTAAATTAGTCACCATGTGACTCAGTCTTTACATTTATTCCTTGTTAATTAAAACATTTTGAAGATCACGGAATTTAATTAATTCTTATATTTCTATCTTGCTGTTTGGCCAAAAGGCCTCCCAAGTGTGCTTACAACAGTAAAATACAACATACAGTTAATAAGACAAAATAAACTAATAGACAGTAAAGCACACATAAGTATAAAACAAGAGAGGGAAAGGGGGTGAATGAAAATTTCAGCAGCATGAAACAGAAGTCTAGATAAGCAATCTTTTACAAGTTTGCTAGAATAACTGAGAAATTTTTAATTTGTCTTAAATTATGGTCAGACCTCTGTATCTATGGATCCTGCATCCATTGATTCCACCATACACAGTTTGAAAACATTCCTCCTCCCTCAAAAAAATACCAAAAAGCAAACCTTCATTTAGCCATTATATATATATAACCGGATGTGAGCATCTAGGGGTTTTGCTATCCATGGGGGATCCTGGAAACAAACTCCAGTGGATAATAAGGACCCACTGTTTCTGTGAATCAGTTCTTGACATCCTAGCACAGATGCCAGGGTTTCAAGGTCCCCACACTGATTATTGTTCTGGGCACATTAATGCCAGGTGGCTACATTCATGAGCCACTGTTTAAATTTCCCAGAAAAACCTGGTGTAACAGTACACTGGATGCTCTAGGGCACAGTGAGAACTTTAAAGATTGGCTCCCAGTCATCTTGATAGTATTACTGCTGTTTTTGCAACACTTGCTTGAGCGAGTCATCAAACACAAGAAGAGCGTCATCAAATGGTCTGCAACTCCTATATAATTTCTACTGGCTTTTGCTTCCTGACTTAATGTAAACATGACAAATGAGGAGCAGAGGAAGGTGCTACAGAGGCACACACACACACATCCTTGTAAAATTGCCATTCATGGACAGGAATTATTATTATTTAATTAAAGCATCTTAATAGATAGTGATTACAGTGATGCAATTGTTACAGCAATAAATCATGTTTCGTTGTGAAATTAATTACATGGTCTGGTCCAATGCCTAGTTCACGAACAACTGCAATGCAAGATTGAATCACTTTAAATATTTAAAGAGATGTCATACTGAGGATGGAACAAACTTGTTTTCTGCTGCTCCAGAGACGAGGACATGGAACAATGGATTCAAACTACAGGAAAAGAGATACCGCCCAAACATTAGGAAGAACTTCCTGACAGTAAGAGCTGTTCAACAGTGGAACATCCTGCTTTGGAGAATGGTGGAGTCTCTTTCTTTGGAGGGTTTTAAACAGAGAGTGTTGGGGAGTGCTTTGATTGTGAGTTCCTGCATGGAAGGGGGTTGGACTGGATGACCCTTGTGGTTTCTTCCAACTCTATGATTCTAACACACTGATGCCAAATTTCTATTTTCTTCTCAGAACTGGGCTCAAAAACAACACAAAACAAAATACACACTCTCAAGAGGAACAGCTTAGAAACAGATGAATTGAATTATATTCACAATCCATTAATGGAGGTTTGAACAAAAACAGGGCCTTCGTGACATTGTATTAATACAAGAGTCCTCAATATTTCACATGTAACAAAAAGAATCTTCTCAGGGAAACTTATCTTTGGTAAGTAGATTGGTAACTTTCACACATCAACATTAACTGACTACTGTAAAGATCTGAAAGACCTGTATCATATTTTATGCAGCTCTTTGAAATTTTAGGCCAATGAATTCCATCTTTCTGGATCCTATTACAGTTGGTTTTCAGTATCGATGGATTCTTTCTCCAAGGATTCAGCCATCTGTGATTTGAAAATATTACAAAAATATATAAATTCCAAAAAGCGAAGCTTGATTTTACCATTTTATATAAGAGATACCAGTTCACTATGATGTTTATCACACTATACTCTTAAAGTGCTACTATTCCACTTTGACTCCTCTAGCTGCCTCCTGTTGCATTCTGGGATTTGCAGTTTTAAGGAGGGGTATTTAGAATTCTCAGGCAGAGAAGAATTCTAAATATTCCTCCTTAAAACTGCCAATCCCAGAATGCAACAGGAGGCAGCTAGAGGACTCAAAGTGGAATAGTAGCACTTTAAGAGTATAGTGTGATAAACATCTATGTCATTGCATTTAATGGGACATGAGCATCAAAGGTTGTGGTATCCATGGGACATTCTTAAACCAAGCTTGAGTGGATGCTAAGAGCCCATTGTACATTCCATTCCACTCTCACAACTGTGTAAAAATGCTTTATATCTTAAGGCCCAGATATCACTCTGCACTGCATCTGAAGAAATGGGTTTAAATCCACAAAATCTCATGTTAAAATAAAAAACCTGTTAGTTTTTAAGGTGCTGCTACATTCCTCCATCCTTCCTCTTTTTTA
>NC_056522.1:287275897-287284359 GCF_019175285.1 Sceloporus undulatus | reverse complement strand
TATTATTATTATTATTATTATTATTATTATTATTATTATTATTATTATTAGTTTTAGTATTATTATCCCACCCTTGTAAGGGCGGCTAATAACATTAAAAAACACCATACAGTTAAAAACATACAAAAACAATATGTTAAAATAGGATTAAATTACTATGTGACATATGTGATATGTCGAATAAATGGCATGTTTGATTTTACCTAGGATCTTTTTAAACAGTTCTAAGAAAAATTATTTTGCCATGATAAAGCACAGACTAGGTGCTGACAGATATCTCATTAATTTTATTACTGTTGAACTTTTCCAGAAATTAAAATTTATACTGGGAGAATGAATTATTGCCATTAGACATATGTTAGATATATGGTCTAATGACAATGGTTGTCTTCCTAATGTTCCTTTCAAACTATTCTTCAAAGTGATGAGCATTTTGGCATAAGGTGCCAACTGCCCCAAACATTACCAAAATATAAAGGAGATGAGAGTGCATATCATTCTGCTAGAGATGCCTGAAACTTCACCAAATCTGTCATTTTGTTCATTTTAATGATTTCTCCTCTCAAACCCTAGTCACTTTATATTGTGAGTCATGCTCATAAGAGTATTCTTCTGATTCCTTTGATTTTTTTCCCTCCCCCTCAAGCTGTCATTTTATAAGCAGAGAAGAAATTAACTTCATTTTCTAAGCCCAGTCAGTAAATCTACTTGGCTAAAGAAATATGAAGGTAGTAGTAGCCAGCCAAACCATTTTTTAAAAAATAATTAATCCTAATTTCACCCTGCGGGGCCTAAAAACAACAAAGGTAATATCAAAATATATTGTTCTTCCCAGCCTCCTGTACAGTGTAGTGCCTTGTGGGGGTTACAAGAAATTGCAAAGGCCAGGAGAAAGGGAGGTGCCTGTCACATTCAATTTACACTGTGATTAGTGGATGTGGGCAGTATAGAGGAAGGAAAGATTGAGCACTCAGGAGTGGCCAGGATTCAGCAGCTATACTATTTCAGTGGCAGAATATGAAAGCAGTTGACTGATGAAGTGACAATAGGGAACTGAACTTACTGGTATGACCCTGGTCAACCACAGAGAGCAATCACATCTGCTCCAGGTTAGTAGGTGTTATGTGACACCTTCTGTCAGAACCATGCAGACCAGCTTTCCCTAAGTGATGTCCTCCAAATTGTCATGTGGGCTGAGAATGACGGGAGCTATAGTTTAGCACATGTGGAGGGCACCCATTTGAAGAAGGGCTATCTGAACCGTTGGGCCACTGAGACTCTAACATGTATAGTTTAGATCATGTAGCTTGGTGTGCAGCCATATTGCAGAATTAAAGCAGATTGACACCACTTTAACTGCCATGACTCTATCCTACAGAATCCTTGGATTTATAGTTTAGTGAGGCAACAGAGCTTTTTGACCAGGCTGAGACTTAAACATATATAGTTAGATCTTGTAGCTTGGGGTGTAGCCATGCTGCAGAATTAAAACAATTTGACATCACTTTATCTGCCATGATGGTATCCTACAGGATCCTAGGATTTGTAGCTTGGTGAGGTATTCAGCCTGGTCTGTTTGACAGTTCTGGTGCCTTACTAAACTATAAATCCCAGGATTCTATAGGGTAAAGTCATGGCAGTTAAAATAGTGTCAAACTACTTTTATTCTGCAGTGTGGTTGTACCCTTTTAGACATATATATCCATGTTTAAATGTACAAATCTGTTATTCACTGTTCACATTTTTTTTTGTAGAAAGCACAAATGCAGTATAGCAGTTTCTTCTTGGCATGTACTCACACACACCTAAAGATATGTATCCTCACTCTCAGACTAATACATATTTTTTCAGTGGTTCAGTTTAAGAACTGTCTCTGAAGCACACGAGTAAAACCATATAGATAAAATATTGTCTCATACCACCTACACTGAGCTCTGAAATGTTGTTCCTCTGTGTTTTCACTCTGTGACAGTGCTCAGCTAAAAATATGTGTTGGCATTTTAATCTGTTTGCTTCTTTCCCATGTTTCATGAGTTGTCCATGGTAAATAAATGTCTATACCATTCATCTCCCTGAATTGATCCTCATCTGTCTGATAGACCTCACTAAATTGTCCCAGAAGTACTGTTAAAGTTTGTGCCTAGTGATCTACAGAGGGGAAGCAGAATGTGAGCTATTGTTATCTTTTCCTCAAGGGAAAGGAGGAAACTATCTACCAGAGCAACAAGTGGATTGCCTGTAACCCTGTACCAGGGGCTATCATCTGATTGATAACAAAATGTGTATACTGACAACTAATTGTGTCTTGACTGAGTCCCCTAGGAAAATGAACATTCATACTAGGTGGCATATTGCAATGTAGTTGATGGTGAGGATGAGTGAAAGTCAGTACCTATAGCCTTCTTAGAAGGATAATATTCTCCACTTTCATTATCTAGGGAGCTAATGAATTAGTGACTTGAAGCTTATTCTGTCATTACAGCATGTGAAAAGCTTTGGATACAGATGATCATCCAATTATCCTCTCAGAGTTTCTCACACAGATCCCACGGGAAGCTGTCAACAAGGAGTTGTTAAAGTTTTCTTATTCAAGTTTACGACAGGAGCAAATATGGAGGATGCTGATACTATTATTATGATCTGGTCAAGGAGTTGGACTTGAAGGCCCATGATGCCCCTTCCAATGCTATGAGTCTATGGACCTTATCGCACCGACAAAAAACCTTACTCCCCAACAGGATAGGGCCACCTTTCTGGTTGCTACTGGGAATTATTACATGTAATTCACTGCCAATACCACCAGGTGACTGAAAACTGCATGCAGCCTAGATCCCAGTTGCACTCAGCTGGCTGCTTTTCAAAAACAGAAAGCTCCAGAAAGTGGCCAGCTGAGTATGGCTGGGACCTGGCAGCACTGGCACCAAATTACGTGCGATAATTTCTGGTAGCAAACCAAAAGGCGTCTGTATCCCATGGGGGAGCAGTTGGGTTTTTGTCAGTGTGATAAGGTCCTATGATTCATTCAAGGATGCAAATTGGTGCTGAAGGGTCTTGGAAACTTACATGAATGAGACGGTAGTGACTATGTCTTGATAAGATGCAATTTTAAAGTTATGCATCATTGATCATTTGCCTCAGAAAGTAACGTTCATTCTGAAAATAATAGTTGCAGAGTTTACCACCTCATGATCTTTTAATATTAATTGTTGCAAGAATTGACCAAACATTTTCTTTCAAGAGTTGACTAAATCTTTAAGCACTTGCAACCATCTCTGCTGTTTTTGTACAAGCACTTTAGAATCCTATACATTTCATTCCCAATGCATCATGATCTTCAACTTGCTTTGAAGTTCTGGATACTGTGCAAATGTTAGCTTCCCTTGGATGTGTTGAACGTTTAAAAAATAACTTTGCAATTGTAATTTAATTGTGTTCTTTCAAACTGAGAGAGAGAAAGAGCGAGAGCGAGAGAGAGAATCCACTATTATCTTATGATCAGTGACATGACAACATAGGAAAAGATATTTCACAGAATACTCCCCCCCCCCACAGACAAACCAAAATTCTAATGTTTACTGGCTCTTCCATAGTTCTGACTGACAGCATCTACAGTTTCAATAAAAAGCTTTACTGTTCAATAACATTTAAAAGTCTGGCATCCCATATATGTACTATACAATACTGACAGTCTCTGGAATGTGTGATTTGTCTCTGAGGTGTCTATCAAAGAATACAGCAACAGAGGTGTTGTTTCTACAATTCCTAGGCACCAAATGTGCCACAGTGTAGAAGTTCCTGTGCTCTAGCTTTTAGGTTTGTCAATAGGCCCCATCCAGGGCATGTTTCTTCTTCATGACTTATTGATTCTAGTAATGTGCTTCAATGTAAGGACACAGCCATCTTAGTTTCTGGAATTCTGGGCAGGGGAATTTTGGAGGACCAAGAGCAGGAATGGATTCTGTGTGCCCTAAGATCACATTGGAGCCCCAGTGTGGCCTGCCATTGGTCCTGTGCTCCTTTCCAAGCCTATTGGAAAAGGCTCTGTGGAGACAACAGGTAGATTAGAACCTTGGCACTAGCCAATGTGACCGAAGCCAGGGAAAGGTGAAGGCTGCTCCCAGGAGTGAGTATATAAGAGGGAGTAGCAGGTTTGAAAATAGTTGATGTTTAGTGTGCTCTGAGGCGTGAAGAGCTATTGCGGCTAGGTTAGGCTGCTGTGAGGGGCAGTTAGAAAGGGTTTTAGGTATCCAAAAAAGGGATAAAGAGTGTCCTTAATAATATTGTTGTAGTCCTGCGTGAGACACAGTATTTGATGACTAGTGGAGTCACGGGTAGCCGGAAGAGTTATAAGATACAAAAGTTTAATAAATGTTCTGTGAGAACAAAGGCCCAGTACAGACCAGAACCTTGTGCTGGTCTAGGGCCAAAACTAGGGTTCTGTAGGGCAGGGCGTATGCACGCGCCCAGCCCTACTGTTGACGCGCAGGTGCCATGATTGTGCATGCCCATCCATACGGGGTGTGCAATTATGACTTCTGCACAGTGCATCACCCAAATAGTGCCGCAGCATGGGGACGTCATCATTGCGTGTGAGGGTGCCAATGGTGCCCTGTGCGTGGCACAAAAAGAACCCATCACAAGCAGGTACTTTTTAGCCCTCATGGAGGCCACAGTGTTTGTCTGCTGCGGCCTCCATCCTGACCGCCCCTTTCTCCCAATCTGTACAGCCCCTTAGTCTGTAAGGAAACATATATAAAGCTATAGAGAAACAATGATAGAAACAAGCTAAAGGCATTGTTAAACTGTGTAAGTAATAAAGTATTTATACACCATATCTATTGTGAACACCATCCACTAGAAGAGATACTATATTCAGCCTAATTTGTAAATAAATTTATTACTTTGTTTCAACAAGAAGCTGTCTGAAGTGATTTCAAAAACACATCAAAAATGCTACCAACATTGAGAAAAGCCTTTTAGGTTTGGGACACATTAGATAGTGGGTGTGTGGCTGTCAGCTAATAGTTCGTGCAAAGCTGGGGGGAAATTTGAAACCCAGAGGGCTGGAATATAATGAACATTATAATGCAGAAGACACTTAAGAGAGTCCTGGGTTTGAGCCTCCCAGTGAAGAATTAGTAGTCATCACCTTCACATAATTGGTGGCACCAGTGTCATACATTGAAAAGGAGTGAAAGTTTTAAAGAAATTGTGGCAACACCACATTGTCATGGTGACAGGCTCTTTCTATTCAGGGACTGGGTGGGGAAATTTCACTATATTTTCTAACTCCCCCATGACATTGGCAGAGGATCTCTCAAAGAAAACAGCAGTGGTACGATAGCTAATACATGTTAGTACTGTGCAAAAAGAAGCATGGTAAACCCCTTTCAAATGTCTTTTACCATGAACACACTATGATGAGACAATCCAAAATGAAATAAGATAGTGCCAGAAAATGAAATTTGCAGGTTGGAAGATACTCAGCTAGCTAATGGGATACAGCAGAGGACAACTACGAGTAGCACTGTGGCTAATGAAACAACTGTACTCAAGCCAAAGGAATATTCAACTATTGGTGTGCTGAGGGGTGAAAGGAAAGTCTGAAGCTGCACAACACATGTAAGAGTATGGAATATGAGACACATAAATTCGAGGAAGCTGGACATTATAAAACAAGAAATGTAATGTATAATCATTGTAGTATACTTGGGGTAAGTGAACTAAAGTGGACAGGAATATTTGAGTCAGGTTATTACACACTCAGGAAATAAAAATCTAAGAAATGGATGGCATTAATAGTGAAGAGAGATATAGGAAAAGGAATCAAAGGTTGTAACGTAAACTCTGACAGACTTTGGGGCTGGATTCAGTTTCAGAATAGATGTCTGGAGCAAAAAATGGGACTAAAACACAACTTATTTTTGCTTAAAGATTTTTTGCTTAAAGCTTTTTTACTCAATAACTATATTCTTCAAAATGGGCAGGAGCGGTACAAGAACTGGGGACCTAATAAATGGTCAGACAGAATTTCTGAACCTCTGATGTACTGAGACAAACCAGAGGTACATCCATGAAAGGATTGTTATCCAGGCTATCCTAAAAGGAAATCTTTGGAGAAATATAATAAATAAAATAACTAATATAATAACTAAAATATATAGATTAATAAGGCTTGTGCATGTCACCTCTTCACTCATGGTGATCCCATGAATTTCATAGGGTTTTGTTAGGCAAGGAATGCTCAGAGGTGGTTTTGCCAGTTTCTTCCTCTGAAACATACCCTACAGTACCTGGTATTTGTTGGTGGTGTCCCATCTAAGTACTAATCAGGCCTGATCCTGTTTAGCTTTGAAGACCAGACAGGATCAGATGCCTTCAGGTATTTAGGCCATTAGTCCCTAATAAATGACACTAGAACTGCAGTCTACATAGCATTATTACTAAAATCACCATCAACAGGATTGGGCAAATATGAAATTTGGACATGAAAATAAGATAGCATTTCTGATGGCTAAAGCTAATTGTATCTTGGAGCAGTTAGTCATGAATTTCAAAAATAAATAAAGTAGGAATTTTTTCTGAGTTCATATATACAGAATCTGCCATCATCAACCACTAGGGATGATCCAAACAGCCTTGTGAATGGATCAATGTACGGAGAGTCTCTTTAGCAATGTTTTGCCAAAGTAAAGAGAATAAGAACTCACTTTTTAGAGTTCCTTTGAAACACAAATTTGGGAAATTTCAGCTTAGGGAAGATGAAGGGCGGATATGAAAGCAATCAAATGAACAAGATACAAATAAATTATAAGAACAATGCTTATGTGAGCAGGCTCCAAAGAAGAGTGGCTTTCCTCACATGCTCAGAAAATGTTTGTCTAATTCAAAAGAATGAAAAAATGCTGAAAGTCTCAGGGTCTATCCATATAGCATAATTATATTAATTTGATCCCATTTAAAAGGTTATGGTTCCATCCTATGGAATGCTGGGATTTGTTGTCTAGTGAGGTATGTACAATTCTCTACTCCAACCCCCTGAACTGCAGGATTAGAGTTCCCTAGGAGAGAATACTGAATTACAAATTGCAGGATTCCATTGGACAAAACCATCACTGTTAAAGTAATATCAGAATGCTGTAATTATATAGTGTGAATACTCCATCAGTGATTTCAGAAATTATATAAAATAAAATCACAGTTATATCATGGAAATGAAATTATCTCCCAGAAGAAGCTAGATTTCACCCTTTCATGACCAGTGTATAAAAGTTTCCATTAGAATAATATTGTCTAGCCACAGTTTTTCTGTTTAACAAGTGAGTTAGGAGGACCAACACCCACTCCCCACAAATCACAAAATTGTACTTTGTATGTGTTTCAACCTTCTAAGGAGAATCCATTAGGCTTTTTTTTTGCTTTATAAATGCTCTTGTGTTACTGTTTACAATGCCCCTAGAACTTTGGTTATTTAATGAAGTGAATGACATTCATTAACTTCTTCATGAATAGTTCAAACTAAAGCAGCAAAGTCTGAGCAAAATAAAAAATAATTAATCTGCAGAGATGGTTGTCTTTTGTGAATCATCTAATGCCACCTACCTGGGATTGTCGCTTCAGGAACCATTAGTGGAGATTTTCCACTTTGTGATATGGCACAGTGACAGCAGATATGTCCAATTAGTGCCTTTCCCAATAGACAAGGTAGTCTAATTATTTTTAAGTGACTGAAAAAGGATACATGTTATAGAATCGTATAAATGACACTTGTTCATGTCCTTCATGTGTACACCATACATGCAGTCCTTCAGACTCAGTGGTTGTGAGCTTTGGTAACAGAGCTCATTATTCTAGTCACATTTACTTCTACTGTAAAATTGTTTGTTAGTTTAAAGCTTTAGCCAATTAATAAAAATGCACATTGCAAATTTATTTGCAAAGCATTTAAGAATAATTTTACCCAATGGCTTTTGGTTTTATCCACTGAATACACAGCGCACACATTCCAATGCAATATAATACAGATGATGAGCCATTGTTTAATAGTCTTGGGACTACTACTACTTCTGCCCAGAATCTCAAATCTTCCTTTAATGGGGATAATTCATCTTTTTTTCTGTTTGGAATGGGCATTTGTATGTGCCTTCAAGTGACTTGTTGATTCATGGTGACCCCTTGAATTTCATAGGGTTTTCTCAGGCAAGGAATACTTAGAGGTTTTTTGTGGGTTTTTTGGGCTATGTGGCCATATTCTAGAAGAGTTTATTCCTGACGTTTCTTTCACTAGCATCTGTGGCTGGCATCTTCAGAAAATGCTGGTTGGATGTCAATTTGTATTTAGCAAATGTAATATTTGGTTGTGTATTGTGATTCTATTGTAATTGTTGTTTTAATGAAATAAAAGTTTTTTTTAAAAAAGGAAAAAATAAAAGAAATAAAATGCTGGCATAGAAGAGAGCTGG
>NC_056522.1:287260429-287275887 GCF_019175285.1 Sceloporus undulatus | reverse complement strand
ACACACACACACACACACACACACACACACACACACACACACACACACACACAGTGTGACCCTGGGTCTGGGGGAATTCCATGCTAATCTGTGCATTGTTCTGTTGTTGATGGCAGGGCCTCAGGGTGGGAGGATATGCATAGGAGGATTAGTGTCTGCTAACTGGTGATCATTATCTGCTGGGAAAGCCCATGACCCTGGATGGTTTCTCACTTGCATTTGCTGAGTCCTCATTTTGATATCCTTCAGGAATGGTAGCCAAACTTTGGTGGTTTACAGACCGTCCAAAAAGGGCGGTCTGCTGCCACCTCCATTTCTGCCGCCGGGAAGCCTCAGCCTCCAAACAGGGAGGCTTCCCTTCGACAGAAAAAGAAGCTGCAAACAGCAGCTTCTTTTTGTGTCACTGTTGCGACGCATGAGTGCACAAATGGCACATTGTTGCGACGCACGAGTGCACAAATGGCGCAAGCGCATGGGGACGTGTGAACACTAAGTGTTCGGCATGTCAAAATGGTGGCGCCCATGTGTATAGGGCACCGTCATTTTGTACGTACTAGGTATTTACTAGGGTTAGGGCATCCGGAAAGGATGCCCTTTCCTAACCCTAGTACATACCTAGTATGTACTTTTTCTGCATCTGGAACACACCCTTGTTCACTTTAAGGATTTCTTCTTTCCTGTTGAAAACGTATGGATTTCAATGTCTTCCCTGTGCATTCTGACCTGATAGTTGTTGGCATGGTCCAGGATTTCAGTGTTATAAAACACTTAGAGGTTGTTTTATCAGTTTCTTCCTCTGCAATATAACCTGCAGAACCCGGTATTCAGTGGTGGTCTCCTATGCAAGTACTAACCAGAGCTGACCCTGCTTAGCTTCCAAGATCAGATGGGATCTGATGCATTTAGAGTATTTAAACAGTCATCATATCCATATATAGATGTAGATGTGAGCTGAACATTCTATAAGAGATACAGGACATGGATATTTGGTATTTTGATATTCCTAACATTATTTATTTAAGGATGTAAACCTCAGTCAGCATACAAGTATCACAGCATCAGTCTAAACATTTTTAAAAGGAAGAATACAATTATAAAAATTGTAATACAAGATCATGTAACTTGTAAACAAATCTTTTCAATATCCAGGTGTGTACCATGAGGAGAATGCATTTTCTTCCTCAATGTTTCTGCAGAGGAAATAGACAGCTATCAAGTTGCATACAAGTCTTTGTAATTCTGTTAATTTCTGCATTCTGATTTTTTAACATCACAGAGTCACAGCTTGTACCTCCTCCAAATGACTATGGAAAGTTTGCTTGCATTTTCCCATTTTTCACTCTCTCTAATTTAACTGAAAGACATGTAAAACTTATAAAAGATTTTTCTAGAAGGTTTGTGTTTGCACTTGGAAAAAATAAATAAACAGCAGGCCAGGTTCTAGGGACAGCCTAACTTCATTAAACAAATATAAAATTTTAATTTTAACAAATTCTAAAGTGTATTTTAAAAATAACAATATATCTGAGACTCTTAGTCCAACACTGAAAAAAATGAATAAAAAGTGATTCCCTCCCCCCCCCATCATGTAAGTAGATGGTAGAAAAAAATAGATAATGTTCAAGGACATAAATGTATCTGGGCCAATCATCAAGTATGTTGAATTTAGACTGGGAGCATATTAGCAGCCAAAATAATTCCTTTCAATCCAGTACCATGTGTTTTCTATACCATGTTCCTTTCAGTAATGTAGTTGCTGTGTATTGTAGTAGCTGCATCTTTGCATTCAAACACAGCCTCAAATAAAGTACATTATTGTAGTAGACTAATCAGGAAATTATCTTATGGAACAAAATTGATTTAATTTTCATATGTTCATATTGCTTTAGTTAATTAACCATAACCCTTTCCTAAGTTTTTTTCTGAATGAAGTAGAATACCGTACTGAGAAAAATTCTGGTATACTTAAAACTTATACAAGTTTTTTGTTTGATAGCTACCATAATTTTCAGATAGCTGGTTATGCCTTGTTACATTTCATAGTTTCTTTGTGATATTATTAATACATAAAAATTTGTTCCCATTGATCTGTTGAATATTTAAATTCTAGACTTTTTGACAAAAAAGACCAAGATACCTGAAGCAGCTATAATGTTCTTAAGATCACTGTGCTTTGGATAATGAACTTCAGGGTATTTTGACTGGGTTCTAATGCTTCAGTCTGAAATAATAGCATCATAGAATGTGATATTCTGTACATGGATATTTTTGTTACTATTCTAGCACTCTTGAAATAAACAAGTTCTCAGTTACTCAAATCTGGTCAGAGGAGAAGGAAAAATCTCAGACAACATGTCCATAAGTTTTATTTTCTGAAAATACACTACAAAAATATCCATTAATGGTAAATCAGATTGGCTTAAAATGAACAATCCTTTTAGGTCATGGAAATTTTAGGAGATTAAAGAAATTCTGAAAATCAGTGAGCTGGAACATGTTTTAATAAATGCTTAGGGAGGTACATTTAATTAAATGTCAAAAATAGCCATCTCAATTTATATATAGAAATTCACCTTGTTAGAATCAAGTTAGGTACAATTACAAAGGTGATCCATCAAAAATTCAAATTAGCACAAGGCTCCACTGGCACTGTGTACTTGAAAATGAAAATAATTGTAAGCAAGCTTTCTATTTTGGAGCTAAACACATAAATCATAAAAACTGATTCTCAAATCAATATTCTATAATTGATAATTCTCAGCTTATCATCTAGTTATTAGTACTCTAATAGGCAAAATCCTTTCCTATAGTAATTTAATTCGTATGCCTTGCAGTCCTGTGCCTGCCTACTCAGAAGTAAATTGAGCCTTCAGCTTTCGGCAGCTGGAAATTTCATCTTCCTACCACCCTGATCAGCAACTGAACAAACTTCTTCTCTCAGTGTGGCTGGGTGGGCATTTATGATTGTGGCAATAGTGGGAATTGCCACAATCATGATTGCATAGTCTTGGGGGCGAAACAGACCACCCCAAAGGTGCGGTTTGAAGCCATTCCCAATCTCAATCCTTTTTGCTGGCCCAAAAAGGAGCAGTAAAAAGTCAGCTTTTCTGCCTCACCATGGCTGGAAGCCAGCTTTCAGGTGCTCTGGTGGTGTGTGGAATGTAAACGCTGTGCTGCTGGAGCACCCGGAAGATGGCCCACATGTGGGCAGCCGGACGGTGTGAAAATGGCTTCTGGGTGGCTTGAGAACATGCGGTGTCAAAACAGCACACTCTGAAGCTGCCTGGATGGCAGCAAAAAGAGGCTGTCTATTTTGCCCCTTATTCGATATGGAACAGTTACAGACCCATACAGATGAATTCTGTAACTGCAATACAGAATGCCAGCCAGTATACATTACTGAGACCATTCCAAGTTAAAATCAGTAAACGATTTAAGCAAGCTAAAAACATATTAAACAAGTCAAACAAATTAAATATTTTTTAAAAGGTTAAGAGAGTTTTAAAAATTGCATAAATGCTTAAAAGTAAATTAGATCCCAAAAGCTATAATAAAAAGTAATGTTTTGACCTGGTACTGAAGAGAAACTCACATTGGTGCCAGTCAGACCTTCATGGGAAGGGCATTCCACAAGTTAGGTGTCACAACCAAGAAGGCCTTCTTCCATATTCCCATGAAAAATATTGTCCCTATTGGTGGGAGGGCCCCTCTGGCAGAATCTGAGTCCTCAGGCAGGGATATACAGGGATAAGCAACCATTCAGGTACTGAGGTTCCAAGCTGTTTCAAGCTTTAAATGACATCACCAGCACCTGAAACTCAGAATGGAAGAAAATTAGCAGTGCCATATTTGATCGCCATTTTATGTTGTGTTATGTGTATTGTCCAAAAGTACTAGACATAATAAATTGTTTATAATCAGTTGTAAAAATAAATAAATAAAGAGAATTAGATTTTCCTTATCAAAGAACAGGCTGGATCTCATCCTGGCATGATTCAATATACAAAAACAAGTGAGGCAGTTTCAAAACCAATGTCAAGGTTGGTTTCAAAATCCAGCTTTTTTCCACTTTTTGTGTGAAATTCTGGTCATTGTAACATCTCAATGAAGTTACACCAATGTATTTTGGTGTTTCACATTTGTATGATGAATAGGCATATAACATGCATTCTTCAAAATGATCACTGCAAACTCTCCTGCAAGCAAGCAGGTCTCTAGAGATGACCAGAGGGGAAGATGTAAGATATTTATTAAATACTGCACACACACACACACACACACATGTTAAATTGATAAGGGTGATATATGCATTGCATCCTATAGTAGGTAATGACCCAGTTTGCTTCTTAGTGTTTGCAGTTTTAAAATATGAAGTTTATTAACATTTGACTTCAGAATCTGAATGTAAGAAGCAATTGAATTTAAAGGAAGACTTCAGACAAGAGAAAAATTAATCGATCCTTCTCACACTGTAGATGCTCAGCCGACCAACATAATTCAAATCTGATTTGCAGGCTTTGAAACATAATGGTTTCATACTATATTGCATTGTTCATACTAACATGATAATCTTTTTCTACCTTCCTGTGTTACATTTTTTAAAAAAGTCCTTTGGATATCCAAATATATTGTGAGTTCTCAGGACCATTTTGACACATGCAAGATTAAGTAATTCCAAAAACCCCTGGTTGGAAGAAGATCAAGGGACAGATTCGGAAAAGTGGGTGCAAGCTACCAGTGAGGAAATGCAATCTTTATACAAAAACAAAACTTGGGGGCTATACAGATGGGCAGCATGCAGCCATCCCTTTTTGCCCTGAATTGATGACCCGGCAACCACACACAGCAGCACCGATCTGGTCCCTGAAGGGAGCAAAAAGAACCTGTGAAAAGCAGCTTCTTTTTAGCTCCCTGGTGTGTCAGTGTGCCATGATGATGCCCCTTCGGCGCTGCATCATTTGGGTGCTGCACCAGAGGTGTGTCATCATGGCATGCGCCATCTAGAAGGGTGCATGCTAAAATGGCACTGAAGTGGCATTGTTAGGGCTTGAAGCATGCAGACTCTCAGCCCTCAACCTGCCCACAGGCAGCACAAAGTGCTGGTCTGTATAGCCCCATGGACTTTGGCAGAATTGGCAAAAGGAAAAAGGACAATTGGCTGTAGATGGTTCTTTACAACAAAGCTAGATGCAGAAGGGGAGATTCAAAGATACAAAACAAGACTTGTTGCTAAATATTATATTCAAAAGTATGATGAAGACTACAATGAAACCTTTGCTGGAGTAGTCACATATGCAACCATAAGGACTTTTCCAGCTGTAGCAGCCTACAAGAAAATGAATGTTCAACATCTGGACATTCACACAGCTTTTCTGTATGTCAACTTCACTGAACAACTTTATATGGAACAACCTCCAGGATTCCAAACATCTGATAAGAAGCATCTTGTATGTATACAAATTACAAAAGGGCATTTATGGTTTAAAGCAAGCCGCCAGAGCATGCAGTGAGAAACTGAACCAGCATCTTATCAAACAGGATTCACTCCAGGCACTGTTGACAAATTTGTATACAAGAGATTCAGAAACAATAAATGGACTTACATCACAAGTTATGTTGATGATTTGATCTTATGCATTGAGGACAAAGCAGAGAGTGAAGAGATAATCCAGAATCTCACGAAATGTTATGCCAACTACAATGGAAATAGGATTTTTAAATGACATTAAGAAATCCAAACCTTTGCAGAATGGAGATAAGTATAGGACTGCAATTGGTAAACTCCTATACATTGCCAATTTCATCTGATCTGTCATAGCAAATATTATTAGTATCTTAGGCAGAATAGTCAACTCTCCTACAGAAAGAGATTTCATTGCTGTGAAGAGAGTTGCCAGATATCTAAAAGGAATAGCAGATCACAAGCTGATGCTGCCAGCCTGTCACCAACTACATCTGATTGTTTATGTGAATGCAGACTGGGCTGCAGATTTGGTAGACAGAAAGTCAACCACTGGAAACCTGATCTTCTTTGGTGGTGGAGCTGTAAGCTGGACAAGTAAGGAGCAATTTACAGTCACAAACTCTTCTACACGTGCTGAGTGTGATTCTGAAAAAGCAGCATGTGATGAAATCAAATGGCTGCACAACTTACTCATGTACTTTAGGATTACAGAACAGAAACCAACCATTTTGATGCAAGACAATCAAATGCATTAAGATTTCTCACAGTGAAAAGCCACTCAAGAAGAACATTGACATTGAAGATGCCAGCCACAGATGCTGGTGAAACATCAGGAATAAATTCTTCTAGAACATGGCCACATAGCCCCAAAAAAACCATAAAAAACTATGGATGCCGGCCATGAAAGCCTTTGACTTAACATTGACATTACTTTTCATAAAGTAAAAGAAATGTGTCAGAATGGACTTCTCTAACTAGAGTACTGCAACACTGAAGTTATGATTGTGGACATTCTCATGAAATCTCTGCCAAAAGATTATTTCCAGAGACTGTGTGAAGAAGTGAAGATCATCGATGTCGGCCCAAGGGAATGAGAAGAGGATTGTTAGAAGAAACTTATCCATTCTCTTTCCCCTCATTATATAGATAGGTAAGTTTATCACACAGCCCCCAGGGACATGATGGGGACGGGATGAAAGGGAGCGGGATGGGAACAGAATGGGGCAAGGGACACATTTTACCACACGCCAGAACGCTGCCAACGCCACCGGAAGTTCCCATTCCATTCCTGATCCGTCCCAGAGGCGGCAATTTTCTGAACAGTTCCTGAAAATTGCCTCCTCTGGGACAGATCAGGAACTTACGGTGGCATTGGTGGTGTTCTGGCATGCAGTAAAATGCATCCCTTGTCCCATTCTGTTCTCGTCCCACTTCCTTTCATCCTGCCCCCATCACATTCCCGTGGGCTGTGCGATAAACTTAAGGGTTTCCTATTTAGGTGTCTCTCTCTATAAAACTAACTCCTCTATCTAAAGATTCTAAACTGCTAATCTTACAGTTGGTATGTGTCTCTAGCCTCTCTCTCTCTCTCTCTCTCTCTCTCTCTCTCTCTCTCTCTATATATATATATATATATATATATTTTCCTGCTATATATAACTACCTTTAGTTAGATTAGGTTTTAGTTTTGTTATGCATAAATTTATTAAAGCCATTATTGTTTGTTTTTAAACCACAAACTACATATTTCTTCTTTCTTTCAGTTAGTCTTTATTTATAGAAAAACATATAAAAATATAATCTGACCCACACTTCTGCTGCACTGCCAGTGAAAGCTAGACTCTGACAGGTTTAATTTTCATACTTGCTTATTTTTGTTTCCCTTTAAAAGGGTTAACACCCTGGGAAACTCAAATTGCACCCCACAAAAACACATTCATGTTAACTGAATTTTTTGTTATAATTCTATGCGGGTTCTGGTTTGTTTCATGAAGCACATGTTTTTTACTTTCAGAAGAAATCCCATGGCAGGTTGTTCCCCCCCCCCCCCATCTCCTCAAATTTTGAAGAACTCAGAATCCAGATTCTTGAAAAATGAATGCAAACATTTTAGTCAATTTGGAACAGGTATAAATATATACACATTTTTTTCAAAAAGCAGGTAGGAGTGTATATATATTAGTTAATGTCCATACTAAGATACTTCTTTGAGAAGGTAAAGAGGTAACCCAGCAGGAAATCAAGATGAGAAGAAAAGGCAGAGGATGATCACAAAAGCACAAAATCAAGACTGAGAATTTTTCATAAACATTTGTTTGAGGGAGTTCTCCTCTCGTGTTGTTGAAACTTTTGAAAACTCAGTCGATGCAGAATGGCACTACAGATGCCATCCCTTGGGTTTGGGATATCAGATAAGAAGTTAAGATTTCTCAGCATGACAAGCATTTCAGGATTCAGCCTCAGACACTATCACTTCACATGGTTCATTTCAGAATGGTTGCTTTCCTCAAATCAATATGAGATACAATGGTTTATAGAGAATGTCATCATGTTGCTTGCCTTGACATTTCTATAACAGGCAAGGTGTCTGCTATGTGAATGATTTTCTGTCATTCATTCAGTACAACTTGGACATGTCAAAATAAGTTCTGTCCATTGGTGTGCATAATGGTTAGAGCACTGGACTATTTGTGGGGAGTGAAGATTTACATGTATTCAGCCATGAGGTCACAGTATCAGATGTTTCTGCTGTAGTTCAGTTGTTTATGCAGGCAGAGTCCATTCCCTTTCTTGGCAACATGGAGACTGAGGGGGAAAACAGATGGGTGGAAGAGGTGGCTTGAAGCTGTCCCTTCCGAAGATAGATTGGTTCTGCCGCAACCACATGCCACAGTCCCAATCCACCTTGAAGTCACCAGAAAAAGGAGCAGCAAAGATCCATTCCTTTTGAAGGTGGCAAAAAAGCCACCTTTTTTCCTGTCCCTCTGTGGCCCCATAGTGGTGGCTTCAGGATGCTCCAGCAGTGTGCGACTGTTCACATCTGGGCAGTCAGGTGGCTTTAACACATCTGTTTGTTTGTTTGTATTGTTCTGTTTCCATGATTACTGTCACATTGCCTTTGTCTGTTGGGAGAACGATGATTTCTAAGTCTGAATTGAAGTCCTTGTGCAGAAACCTTGCTGTTTCTCCTCTTATCTCTTCCACTTCCTCCATGGAAGGAGATGGTGAATGGCGGATTCAACCTGGGCAATGATGTCCTCTATTGGGATTCTGGTGGTGGTAACTGTAAAGTTTCCTCCTTTGGCCAGGATGGGTGTTTCTTCTTTTGAAAGTTGCCACTCTGTCAGATTGATGACGCTTCTTGATGTGTCCAGTAAGAGTTTCAGCTGGGGCTTGTGACATTTGTTGATTTTTTTCCCCTTTCTGTCCTTCAGTGTGGTCTGCCATATCTTTTTTTCCAATTTTCTGTAGGTGAGGCTGTCAATTTTGTCCCAGTCTTGGGTGTTCATCTTTTGATTAATGTTGAGGTGGAGTAATAGCAGCTCCTTGTTTGTGTTTGCCAGTTCGTTGCAAGTGGTGTGTATTCTTTCCTGTAACAGTGCATGTTCCATTCAGTTGTACATATGGTTGGCCTGTGGGGATTTTAAGGTCCTTTTTGCTGTGAGAAAGTATGGTATAGTATCATGAGGCACTTATCGTGCTGGAATAGTGGCCCAAACGCTTCAAAAGTGTGGAGGTGGGATCGCCAGTCACGTTTCTCAAATGTCATTGAGGCATTTTGCTGTTCTTCTGTTGTCAAAGCATTCATGGAGCAGCCATTTTTTTGCGTAATAGAAGCTCATGTTATTACATAAATGGCTGCTCTGCGAATGATTCGTCAATGGGAGAAGAGTAGGATGCGCTTTAGTGATGCTTCAGAAGTATAACTGGTGATCCCACCTCTGTACTTCTGAAGTGTTTGGGCTATGATCTAGGAGTCCAAGTAGACCACAAGTTGAACATGAGTCAACAGTGTGATGCGGCAGCTAAAAACGCCAACGCGATTTTAGGCTGCATCAATAGAAGTATAGTGTCTAGATCAAGGGAAGTAATAGTGCCACTATATTCTGCTTTGGTCAGGCCCCACCTGGAATATTGTGTCCAGTTCTGGGCACCACAATTCAAAATGACATTGAGAAACTGGAGCGTGTCCAAAGGAGGGCGACTAAAATGGTGAAGGGTCTGGAAACCATGCCCTATGAGGAACGACTTAGGGAGCTGGGAATGTTTCGCCTGGAGAAGAGAAGGTTAAGAGGTGATATGATAGCCCTGTTTAAATATTTGAAAGGGATGTCATGTTGAGGAGGGAGCAAGCTTGTTGCTGCTCCAGAGAACAGGACCAGGAACAATGGATCCAAGCTGCAGGAAAAGAGATTCCACCTCAACATTAGAGGAACTTCCTGACAGTAAGGGCTGTTTGAGAGTGGAACAAACTCCCTTGGAATGTAGTGGAGTCTCCCTCCTTGGAGGTCTTTAAGCAGAGGCTAGATGGCCATCTGTTGGGGATGCTTTCATTTAGATTTCCTGCATGGCAGGGGGTTGGACTGGATGGCCCTTGTGGTCTCTTCCAACTCTATGATTCTATGATTCCAGCATGGTAATTGCATCGTGTGATAAGGTACTATGTCTGTGCAGCGTAGCAGGAAGGTTAGTGAGAAGAGTAGATGTGCTCTCCTGGTCCTGAGTTTTTCCAGTTCCTGGATATCTTGGAACAGTTTCTCCCTGTAGAGGTGCCCAACGTGAAGTCGAAGGCTTTTATGGCCAACATCCATAGTTTTTGTAGGTTTTTTCAGGCTATGAGACCAAACATCAGGAGAATTTATTCCTGATGTTTCACCAGCAGCTGTGGTGAACGCTGCTGGAATGGAAGAGACTGTTCGAACATTGCCTCACCACCAGCTACTTTTAGTGGGACAATGGATTCTATGAGCAGAGAGATGAGGTAGCCATGGGAAGCCCTCTGAGCCCAGTGATAGCAAATTTTTACATGGCACACTTCGAAAAGCAAGCCCAGGAAACAGCACCAAAAGAGCCCACAACATAGTTCCAATATGTGGATGACACTTTCACCATCTGGAGCCACAGAAAAGATCTCACTGTGTTTTTGAACCATCTGAACAACATCCACTGAAACATTCAATTCACAATGGAAAAAGAAAAGGAAGGAACGTTGCCATTCTTGGATGTTCTGGTTATCCGCAAACGAAACCAACAGTTCGGCCACACAGTATACAGAAAACCTACACACACAGACAAAACTCCAACTGTCACCCAGGACAAAAAAAAGAAGCATAACACTGGTAGACCAGGCAAAAAGGATCTGTGGACCCCACTTCCTGGAAGATGTATTGAAGCACCTAGACTGGGCTCTGCAGGCTAATGTTACTCCAGACATCAGAAGGGCTGCCAGACCCAGAAAAATCCAGAGGAGTGAAGACAAACAACCCCCCAAAGGGAAGGTATTTTTATCATACATCAAAAGAGTCACAGACAGAATAGGGAAACTGGTGAGGAAATACAACCTCCAAACTGACCAAGAAAATCCAGCATATGTTGCACTCAGTGAAGGACAGGAGGGACCCTCTCACAGCTGCAAGAGTTTACCGCATACGATGCAGTTGCAGACAAGTCTACATAAGGACCACCAAACACAGTGTTCATACACAAATCAAGGAACACAAGAGACACTGCAGATTGGGTCAGCAAGAAAAATCAGCAGTAGCAGAACTTGTTATAAATCATCCTGGGCATAAAATGCTATTTGAAAACACTGAAATTCTGGACCATTCCAACAACTATCAGGTCAGAATACATAGGGAAGCCATTGAAATCCATAAACACCTGGACAATTTCAACAGGAAAAAGAAACCCTTAAAGTAAACAAAGGCGTGGTACAGACCACGCAAAAGTGCTGTGCTGGTGCTGATTTTAGGGTTAGGGACCGCGCAGCAATCACACGGTCCCTAACCCTAATACATGCTGGCATCGCAATAATGGTGGTGTCCCGTGTATATGGGCGCCACCATTATGACGTAACGGATGCATAGCATCCGCACGTTGCATCGCACCAGTTATGTCATCAGTGCGCCACTGGCACACTCACGACATAACTATAGCGACGCAAAAGGAACCTGGTTTTTCCAGGTTCTTTTTACTCCGATGTGATGGTGTGTGGTTTGGGGGCTGTGCCATCCCTCCAGATTAAAAACAGGCACCTTCAGACCGTTGTTTCATGCCAGTTTGTACTAGGCTAAAGTTTGGCTACCAGTCCTAAAAACACTGAAATCAAGACCCAGCAAATGAAAATGAAAATCACCCAGGGTGAGGGGGGATTCCCAGCAGACAATGAATCATTAAGTAAATGGACACCCTGTAGGCCTTGACAGTCAACAACAGAACAATACACGGATTAACATGCAAATCACCTCCTCTTAACTAACAGTATATATACCCCACTCTCTCTCATTCCAGCATTCTCTGAAGATGCCAGCCACAGCTGCTGGCAAAATGTCAGGAATAAACTTTTTGTGAACATGGCCTCTTAGCCCAAAAATCCCACAAAATACTACAGTTAGTCTTAATTGTAACTATGTGTAGAATTGTATTGTTGGATAGGAACAAGAAGCCAAGTGGGTGGGAAGATGCCTTATTGACATTCCCTTCTCATGGTTAACTGCAAGGCATGGACAGACCCATTACATTACATTCCCCCTTTTCAGTGTCTGGAAACTCAGGACTTTCCATTTCTGTTGGAAGTTTAGTTTTCTATTTCTGAAAGCTCAGGAATTATTTAGCAAGAGAGACTGGGTATAAATATTATCCTTATTGCTTCCCTCCATGAAGAAATTCAAACAAAATGTCTATTAAAACAAAGAGCTGGGAGAAACCCCCTTAGTAGTCCCTTTCCATAGCTCGAGTTTAGTGTGGATTGTATCCTGGATTTCTACCTATAGGTTATATAGGTTAGAATTAGGAGAGAAGTAAATAAGTAATAATGTTCTGAATTGAAAAGTAGCTCTGGAAGTCTCATTAAATCCTTAACTGCTTCAGGCTTTCCCTTCTTTCACCTGCCACCCACTGATGACCTATGAGTCACCAACCATTTCAGCTTCATCTTAAATCTTTATTAAATTATTTTAAGCCCTAAAGCCCTGTGTGATAACAAAAACAACAGATCGACTTTTATATTTTCTGAAATGATAAATAGTATTTTGAAACACAGAAATCTTAATTGTCTTGCTGCATTTTCTAGATGTCAAAAGATGCAAGTCTTTTCCTTAAACAGGTATATGGCCAGAAAGTTCAGGTAGTTTTAGTATGACTTAATAATTTGGGAATCTACATAACAAATACATTTTAAACAGCATAAAGAGAAAAGAACACTGAGATTTGTGGTGATAACTAGGAAAGATCCCCTTCAGTTTCAACATTTCTCTTTCAATATTTATCCCCTGACATCCAGTTCTGGTTTTGTTTCAGTCCATAATTCCATATGTTAAAATCCTTCGCAGTAAATATGGAAATGTTAGCTCTGTTTCTTCTTTGGGAACTCTATCCTCCCCTGCTCCTCAGAAGTATGGCTAATTATAATTCAGAAACCAAGGCCGGTTCTAAACATGTACAGGTCAATTTTAGCCTCACAGTAGGTTATGTACAGGTCCTTTGCATCAATTTTGACCTGTGTTATGAAAAGTTTTCAGAGGCTTGCATCTTGTGGTTTTTCCAAGTTTTGTTGCTGTTTGCCTTTAAGTCATTTCCAACATATGGAGAACCTAAGGTGATGCTATCATGGTGGTTTTCTTAGCAAGTTTCATCTGGGGAGACTTGCCATTGCAATCCTCTGAGGCTGAGAGAATGTGTCCAAGGTCACCCAGTGGGCTTACATGGCTGAGGTGGATTTGAACTCTGATCCCCAAAGTCATAGTCCAATGCTCAAATCACTTACCATGCTAGCTCCTAGTTGCCTGGTCTAAAAGTTTCTGTTTTAATGTAATACTGTTTTTTCTAGGCATAACCTTCAATGTTCTAACCCCTTTCTTATAGGCCCTTCTTGTACCATATCTGCAGACTTGAAGGGGAGTTTCTCACTCTTTTTAGTGGCTTGCAAAGGGAAACAAGGAGTACAGATCAGGAAAGCCTAATGTATGGCATGACTTCTGCTGCCATTTCTTTGGATCCAAGCCATTATATATTTAAAGGCTGGCATTAGAGAAAAGATGCTGGAAACATATGGACCAAAGCAAGAGGTAAGAGATATGGGTCAGCTTTGTGATTTTGTTTAGGAACGCAAAGATTCAGTTACATCTTTTGCTTGAAAGAGGAGCCATGGATTGCCTTAACAAGCTTCTGCTGTGGTTTCCTTCTTTTGTATATTGACTAGCACTTTCTGGTCCACTTTTGGACTCTTGCAACTTGTGCAACACTTGCTTTTTTTTTTTTATTGAACAAAAGAAAAACATACATACATATTAGCATTTCAAACATCATTTTAAAATAAAAAGAAGAAATTATCCTCATTATTTCTTCGTCTCTTTAACTTTTTACTATAAATTACAGTCCTACCTCTCCCTTCCTTGGGCTGTTACCAAAACCTTCTAATGATAACTAACTTTACATTATACTAACTGTTTCTTATCCTAATTCAGACCAATCATCGAATCTTTATCACAAAAAATCAGTGTTGGGTAAACTACTACTTATCAACTATAAATCATTCTTCCCTGGGTTCATTATCCCGTACTCGTCTAATTTCACTAAAAAGAACGAAACCAAAATATTTATATTTCAAAATTCTGTAAAGTTATACTCTCTTTCTGGTTCCAAAGATATTCCTTCCACATATTCCATACTTCGTAGAATCTGTCCATAGCTCTGTTTCCAACTATAGCAGTCAATTTCTCCATCTCACATATTTCCATAACCTTCAGTCTCCATTCTTCAACGGTCGGAATCGTATCTTTCTTCCAATATTTAGCCAAGGTTATCCTTGCGGCTACAGTGAGGAAATATAATAATTTATCCTGAGATTTGTTTAAATTTAAGTTGTCTGTCATATTTAAGAGATACAGTCTGGGTCTGGCCTTTTCCTTGATCTTTATTATTTTGTTAATTTCTGTATGAATTCCTTTCCAAAAAGTCTCTACCTTTTTACACCACCACCAGCAATGCAAAAAAGTACCTGTTTTAGTTTTACACTTCCAACATCTGTTATTTTTAATTTTAAACATTTTTGCCATTTTAAAGGGTGTCAGATACCACCTATACAACATTTTGTACACATTTTCTTTTAACATCACACTAGATGAATATTTAATTTTCATTTTCCATAATTTTTCCCAATCTTCCAGATCAATTTGTTCCCCTAAATCCTGCGCCCATTTTACCATATATTCCTTAACTGTTTCTTGCTCCATCTCGAATTTTCTAATTAAGTTGTATAGGTTTGAGATTCTTTTTTTGGGGTTTATCAATATCTTTTCTAAATCTCTGTCCATTGAACCAATTCCACTAGCCTTAATATCTACCAAAAAACGTTCTCTAATTTGCCTATATGTAAACCAGTTACAGGAGTATCCTTCACCAATCAATTCTTCTTGCGTTTTCAACAATCTTTTCTCTCCATGTAATTTAGTTATATCTTTATATGTTACCCAATAATTTCTTTTAAGGATTTCTCTCTTATACAGTGCTTCGTTTGGGTAAGATCAAGTGTAGCAACACTTGCTTTATAGCATATTCAAAATTTCAGAGCCACTGAAGTGGGGGGGGGGGTTTGAGGAATTGTGATCTAAAAACAACTTTTCCAAGTTGTGCAAAATTTATGTATTTAGTAGAAGCAGAGAACTAGTTTTGGTTTTTTTTAAGTGAAAAGTTGGACAATATGGAGAGATAGAGAGGTGTTTTAGTAGATGTAAAGGAGGATACCACCCTGGTTTGAATGTACCCAATCTCAAAT
>NC_056522.1:287250259-287258630 GCF_019175285.1 Sceloporus undulatus | reverse complement strand
AATAATAATAAAACTGTTCAAGATGACTTGTTCAAAGGATGGCAGAAGCAATTCTTTTCAACTTCATGGATAACTAATCAGCAAAGGAACACATTAATCCTTTCTAAACCCAATATCAGAAAACTCAGAAACCTATAAAAGGGGCCATCAAGAATCATACATGGGCCTATTTTCTCTCCTATGCCAAACACAAGTCTTAGAAACCGCTTTATACGAGTCAGACCATTGGTCTATATAATGCAGGATTGTTGATACTTTCCCATCCCACATGGAAGTCCCTGTATTCTTTGGTAGTTTGCAACCCAGGTATAATAATAATAATAATAATAATAATAATAATAATAATGTTTTATTTATATAACGCCTTTCAAATATCAAGGCCGGTTTCCAACAAAATATAAACATACAAAAGTAAAAAACAATAATACATAAAAACATTCCATTAAAACATTAAAAAACTCATGCCAGCTCACCGATGCTGGTGGAGGGGAGGAGAGCATTCAGGAGGGAGGGGTCAGGGGTAGGCCTGCTCAAAAAAGAGTATTTTCAACCCCTTCTTAATTGGGCCAGGAGGTAGCCGAGCGGAGCTCAACGGGCAGCGAGTTCCAGAGGTGGGGCCGAGGTGGAAAAGGCCCTCTGGTGGTATGACTAGTCTCCACCCTGGAACTCTTAGCAGTTGCTGCCCTGTTGATCTGAGTGTGTGGGGCAGATTGTATGGAGAGAGGTGGTCCTCTAAGTACCCTGGGCCCAAGCCATTTAGGGCTTTATAGGTAATAACCACACCTTGTATTGCGCCGGAAGCGAATAGGCAGCCAATGGAGGTCTTTAAGACCGGTGTTATGTGACTGGCCCTAGGGTATTAGTGACCAGTCTGCTGCCATATTCTGCACTAGTTGCAGCTTCCGGGTATGGTACAAGGTTGCCCCATGTAGAGCGCATTGCAGAAATCCAAACGAAAGGTTACCAGAGCATGTACTACTGTTTCAAGGTCCCTCCGGCCCAGGTAGGGATGCAGCTGGCGTATCAGCCGAAGCTGATAACAGGTGCTCTTGACCGTCGCATCCACTGGGATGTGAGGTGGAGCGACGAGTCAAGGAGCACCCCCAGACTGCGAACAGAGTCCTTTACGGGAAGCGTGATCCCGTTCAGGAAGTGGAACCACCTCCATCCCCGGGCCAGGAGAACCGAATCACGAGCATTATTATTATTATTATTATTATTATTATTATTATTATTATTATTATCTGTCTGCTGATTTATGTGGGTTTTTTACATGGCAATTTTACATACATATCAAACCTTTTTTATCAGCTCTATGACACATACTATTTTTTTTTGTATATTTTGCTTGAAAAATCATGTGACAGAAGCTTCACAGACTTTAGTATGTGAGTAATTTTCCATTTGTGAATTGTCTCATAGATCACAGTGGGACTGCTTTCATACATAAACTAATTCCTGCCAATATCTTGCAACCTAAAGTGGCACATTCATGTCTATTTTCATGCATTTGGGAACCAGCCATTAGGAGATGTTAGGAGATTTGAGGGTATGTATGTATATATATATATATATATATATATATATATATATTGCACTTCTCTGAAAATTTTCCAGTATTTTTCCTCTTTGTTTCTTCTTTTGATTTTATATAATGATGAGTCATTCTGGATGAGAAATCGATTCCTGCTAGTTCTACCTGTAGGTCCATTTTCACTTTAAATGGATCAACATGAAAAGTGGGAAAAAATATTGAGCTTATTTGCAATAACTCAATGTTGGTAGGTGTTGTTAGATTTTCAGCGTCACTACAACCAAGCTATGATTTCAGTCCATAGGCTGCAGACTATTAGAGTGTTGTGAAAATCTTTTCTAGAACTTACCACACTAGAAAATATAATGTGGGAAGATTAGTAGCAAAGTATAGCATTAATTCTGAAATGTTGTCAAGCACCCTTCTTTTAATTTTATAATTTATGTGGGTCATTGCCCAAAATTAAGCCATGCAATGGGTGATCAAAAAGCTACATTTTAAAATAAAATTATTGAGGAGATGATCCTTAAGTTGTTATGGTTTGTTGGAACAATTTACATGAGACACACTCTCTACTCCTACTATATGAAAGAATTTCATCTTAAACCTTACTCAGGCATGATAGTTGAGCAGGAATGTGAAACTTCCAGACATTTCCTTCTGCAACCTTTCCAACGCCACCTAATGAATTGATCTTGGATTCTCAAAGGTCATGCCAGTGGAGTACCAGCTCTGGTAAGGTTTAGAGTATGGCCTCAGGGATGGACTGTGTGTTCTTTCTCCAACAACAAGCCTAGCTATATATGGATCAATCACCATCACAATTATGGAAGTAATGGTTGCACTTTGCATTGGTGGCAGCACTGCTTGCACCAGTGGGGGAAAAAGATATTCAAAATAATTATCCCAGAGCCTCACACACTGCCTCTGCTAATATTTCTAAGCATACTACTCTCAGTGTCCATGTTCTTGTCCTTATATCAGCAAGGCCTGCCTTGAGGCCCTGTTCAGTTGTAGTTGCTGGCTGCCATGCCTGTGGGGCACTGACTCTGTTCCATGTTTTGGTCTAAACATTAAAGTGCTATCTAAGATGTTGAATCTGTTTAGGAAAAAGGATTCAGCACCTTGGTTAGCATAAAGTTTTGACCAGAACACAAAGTGGATTTATTGTCTCTCTCTCTCACCTGGAAGCTACCAGTCCTCACTGACTATAATTTCATTCACTTGAATCCAAGTAGTGGATGACACCAGTTCTACTTCTCCTTAATACCGCAATCCAGGGAAGTGGTATTCATACTTAACCAAGGACAAAGCTCCTTCTGAGGGAAGAGCCTGATAGCCAAGAAACCAGGAGGGACATGTTTGTCCCTTGTCCTTTGGCCCTACTAGCCTTCCTCCTGAGGAGGGAGTCCTGCAGCAGGGAAGTCAGGAGGGATGCACTTGTCTCTCCTCCTCCCACTTCTTCTCTCATCTGCCTTGCCTCCTCACCAACCAGTCAGATCCAGAAAGGGCTGCTGGGCCATGGTGGCTTACCCTGCCCTCCCTCCATCCTCTCCCACTGCCTCACTCACTCACCTGCCTGCTGCCTGCTCAGGGCTGCTGGAAAATAAACAAATCCCTTGGAATATAAACAAACAATGTGTGTGAGAAGTAGCCAAAAGCATCCCCAAAGTTTAATGGAGATTCAAGCAAGTTTTATTCTAAATAAGAAAGATTACGTCAGGTTTCCAAATATCATATCTCAAAGTATACTTCTCTAGGCATACCTTAGAAAGTTGCAAATTTTGTTTGTTTTATTTTATTTCTATCCTGCCTTTCTCCCAAAAAGGGACCCAAGGCTAAAGACCAGCAGGGAGGGGGCCAGGCTAGCCTCTCATGGAAGAGAGTTCCACAGGATGGGAGCAGCCACCAAGAAGGCTCTGCCTTGTGTCCTCACCAAGTGAGCCTGTGATAGAAAGCCTTCTCATGAGGATCTTAGGGCTCTAGCTGGTTCGTATGGGGAGATACGGTTTGTCAAATAGTCTGGACACTAAACTATGTAAAGCTTTATAGGTCATGACTAGCACTTTGAATTGTGCTCAGAAATGAATTGGTAGCCAATGAAGCTGGTTCAATACACAAGTTATATGTTCCCTATAATTGGCTCCAGTCAGCATGCTAGCGGTGGCATTTTGAACCCGCTGAAGTTTCCAAACAGTTTCCAAACAGCCCCACGTAGAGTGAGATGCAGTAGTCCAAACGGAATGTAATCAAGTCATGTGTCATCGTAGCCAGGTCTGACATCTCAAGGAATGGGTGCAGCTGGTGCACTAGTTTTAACTGTGCATATGCACTCCTGGCCACTGCTGAAACCTGGGCATCCAGGCTGAGAGTGGAGTCCAGGAGCACACCCAAGCTGCAAGTCTGAGATTTCAGGGGGGAGTGTAACCCCACCCAGCACAAGCAAACCTCCAATTCCTTGATCTGCCTTACTACTGACCAGGAGCACCAGATAAGTTACAGAAACAGATAACATTCCAGAGACACCTTGGAACCAGCAATCAGCTAAGGAAACATAACCAAAATCTGTGATGCTTCTATCTTAAATGGTCCCTGCACACTTTCAAAGAAGTAGACCTCTTGTTCTCAGGTTGTCACATAGGTAAGGAAGGGGGCGTCTGACTTTTTGGAGATCAACCAGCATTCCTCACGCTGATGGTCATCATCCCAAGCAGAGTTTGAAAGAACAAACCAACAGCACTCCTGAGAACAAAGACAGTAAAAGTTTTATACCCTTGACCTCTAAATGTTCCAGATATTTTAGCATCTCTATATTCACATAAAGGTTGACTGGCAAAGGGAATCTCTCCTGATCTTATGTAACATTCTGCCAGCCCTTGTTAGCTGAATGTCAGTCATAGTCAGTCAATCATTTATTGTATTTGACTAAAAGCCATTACAAATCTAAAAGCCCAATAAAATCCAGTTAAAGCCAATAAAAGAATACATACATACAGTATATGTCCATGTATATCCATACAAAAGAATCAAATGAATAAATCTCCTGCACAACCCATAGATCATCATATTAGTGAATCCCCTGCACAATCTACAGCAATATCTTTCAAATAAAAAGCACATATACTTTTAGCAGCTTTATCAAATAAGGCTGTTTTGTGTGTAACATACAGATCACAGTCTGAAAGTAACCAGAATATTTTCATGTAAGAGCTCTTCCCTCTTGCATGGAAACCAAAATCTGACCCAACAATTCCTGTGGTTTTGATAAAGCTGACATTAAAGTAAATAATGTCCTCTACTTCTCCAACACCACAGATGCAAAGCCTTAGGTTTCTCAAAACACTTCTATATCTGCTGTCCAAGACGGATGTTGGCATAGTTTGGAAACATAGTTCTATAAATGCCATTCTCAGGGGGCAAAAGTAAGTGTTTCTAAGTATTGAGCTCTTACATAGTTTGATTTCAACAGATGGTACCAGTGGGGAAAATATGAAGATCCAATTGAAGCTAAATCCTGGTCGTTATCTCACTTATAAATCCAGTTCCTCAGCTTATTTTTAACTCTAGAAAAAATATAAAAATATCTGTTGAAAGGTTTGTAGAGGTTAGTAAATCTTGCACTAGCTTAGCCCAGCTACCTTTCTTCCATTTTTCATCTAAACAGAGCTTGAGGAGATGGTCCTCTGACATCTCCAAGACCCTTTTACAAAAATGCTGCCATCTCAGCCCTAGCTTTTACAGATACCAACCCTGTCTCTGTCTTACAGAACACAGATTGGTGGTTAAGACACCAATTTGGATGACTGGAAAATCAAAAGGTTGGCAGCATGAGCCCAAGTGTTGCATGATGGCGTGAGCTCCTGTCACTAGTCCCAGCTTCTACCAACCTAGCAATTTGAAAGCATGTAAAAGTGTTAGTAAAATAGGTACCATTTTGTTGTTTTTGTTAGCTGCACTTAAGTTGGTTTCAAGTCATCCACTCTGTGGATGAAACATCTCCAAGAATCCCTATCCTCCACTGCCCTGCCAAGATCCTGCAAGTCCTTGCCCACAACCCCCCTGATTGAGTCTATCCATCTGGTTTGTGGTCTTCCTCTCTTTCTTCTACCCGCTACCTTTCCTAGCATTATTAGTTTTTTTAGTGCTACATGCCTTCTCATTATGTAGTCAAAGAATGATAGTCTCAACTTGATCATCTTTGCTTCCAAGGAGAGCCCTAGTCTGACCTGTTGAAGAACCCATTTGTTTGTCTTCTTGGCTGCCCAAGGTATCCTAAGTACTCTTCTCCAGCACCACATTTCAAATGAGTTGATTTTCTTTCTATCTGCTTCTTTCACTGTCCTGCTCCCACATCCATGCATGGTATTTGGGAATACAATGGCCTGAACGATTCTGAGTTCAGTGCTCAGTTGTATATCTTTGCTCTTCAGTATCTTTTCTAGTTCTTTGGTAGCTGCCCTTCCCATTCCTAGTCTTCTTATTTCTTGACTGCAGTGTGTGTGTGTGTGTGTGTGTGTGTGTGTGTGTATATATATATATATATATATATATATATATATATATATAAGCAGCAACATAACACCCCTGTGAAATATGTCTGCTCAACATGACATGACTGGGAACAGGTAGTATGGTTCTGGGGACACTAAATTGGTATTGTCTGTGTGTCTATCCTCAGGGCTTCCAAAAGCAGGTTTAGTCTACATTTGGGTGGTGGATTATTCACACACTTATAGTAGGGTTGCCAGGTTTTTAAAACAGCAACATGAGATGATACTCTCTGTAGTCAGGGTTATGATTAGCCAACAAACACGAGACAGGTATATATAAAGTGTACCCTAACACTTGTGAACTTGGAGATCTTGAGGGAGCCTTGAACACTCACAAGCCTTGAGACTGGCTTTGTTGAGGCCTCCCTCATGTGCCACCTGCCTCAGTCAGCTGGATTTATAGAGTGGATAGTTGGAAGAGCAGGCAACAGCTGTGTTTACAGCAGATGAATCCCCCAGAGCATTTAGTATGTCATTTGAGGCCATTTGTGGCATATCAAACAATTGAGGTGGTGGTCTGTTGTGAGCACATCCAGCACCTTCTCTTTCTGCTCTTGCCAAAGAAAGAAATGCAGAATTAGGGGCTGCTCAACCCCAAAGAAAAAAAGGTAATAAAATATAGTCATGCCCTAGGCCACCTTCTAGAATGTTGACCCCAAGTGATTTGAATCAGCTTCCCCACTCTCATTTGCTCCATTCATTCCCACACAAAGCTTGGAAAAAATAAAAAATAAAAATAAAATTCTCCCAGTTCCACAGATTTCTCAGGTAGCATGGCCAAGGAGAGATTTAGATGGTTGCAGGATTCTGTGACTGTACAGCCAAAAGTGAACTTTCCCATGCTCTGCCCCAAGCACAGTTTAAACCATCACTGGAATAGAATGAATGCATGTATAGGGCTGTAGTTCCATGTGATCACACAATGCATTTGCATCAGAGACCTCTGGTCCCTGATGAGAACCCCAGAACCTTTGTAAATACTCTTGTGAAGGGAATAAAATAATTGCCAATGGCTCTTTTGGCCGACCTTTTAATTCCTCATAATGCAGATCAGTCCAACTACTGACCTTCAAAGGAATGTATTTGATGTTACTAAATCCTCCTGAAAAGAGTCCCAGCTTATTAAGTCCATGGTGGACTACCTTTCTCATTGTTACACCTTGGTAGATTACACTTTTCTCTTGACAGCTGCCCTTTCAGAAGAAAAAGACCCTTCATTAAATAAGCACACAGGCCAAGATGCACATATATGTTACCACTTTATCAGAGGCATTTTATTAACTTCCCTTTGTGAAGTCATCAGAAAAGCACTGGGGAGCAAAAGAGAACAGAAAGAATTTCACTGAAAGTTATTTGAGAGGCACTGTAGGGTGAAATAGGGACATCATGCCTCTTCCCCACTATTCTTAAATTAGTCATTTTAAATTGGCTCAACCCTAGGTTCACACCATAGTGCCATAATTCATATTACTTCGGATCTCTTTCTCTCTTTTTCTTTTGCTGCTGCTGCTGTTGCTGCTGTTGTTGTTATTCTTACCCTTGGGGATGAAGAGGCATTCCTTGTTCTACTGCATTACTGTTCTACTGTGCTATGCATTGCCCTCTGCTAGGGTTGCCATATTCTACTTCTTAATATCTGGGCAACTAATTTGCATATTATCAAAATATTTAAATTATATAAACCACTCTAATTTACATTCTAATTATGCAAATTCACCACATTAATGGTTTTATTTTTTTCTTCCACAATGTTTAACCTTCGTACCATTTTTAATGTTAGAACTGATCTGACAGAAACAGTACAGATCAATGTTTAAAATGCTGGACTTGAAACAGAGAGATCCAAAGCCTGAAGGTGAATCTATTTAGGACTTTTTTTTTTTTTTGGACAAGTTACTTCAGCAGGAGGTTGCCATTACCATCCTAGCAAACCCAATGAATTTCTTCTGAGTAGACCTATTTTGGATTGTGGTGTATTTATTCATTTGCTCATTCCGGAGGGAGGCAGTGTGATCCCCGATGGGATCAATTAACTTGGTGAGAAGACAGGAAGGGGCACACAAGGTTATTGCATGTAACTTATCCCATCTTATCCCCAATGGGATAGACGTGCATTTAACTGTCAGTGATAGATCTTACCACATTCTTCCATGGCTGGGCATATACAGCCCGTATGCAACCCAGTCTTATTCCATGGCTTTTCAACGATATGAAAATTCCATTATTGAAAAACCACAGGACAAGTTCAGGTTACATGCAGGTTGCATAAGGGCTGCATAACACCCAG